>NC_134687.1:196102626-196335126 GCF_050947455.1 Rhinoderma darwinii
GTTATTTGTGGCCAAACCAGTTGTATACGTTTGCACTTGGTTAAACCTCTTTAGCTCAAATTGTGACACATTTATGAAGTGACTTCTTTAGAAATTTGTCACTGATGCCTTCAATGTTGCAACACTGCAACAGACACTAAAATGTTATACAAATACCACTTCTGAAAGATGACCTCTACAGTGTCATACGGTGACATTCATCAGATAGACGCTGCTGGAGACAGAGCTGACAGCATCTTTGTCCAACTACCTATTTCAATAGCATGTCACCCCCAACAAGACATAACGGTGCCTTTCATTACTTCCTATGACAATTCTTCATATTAAAACAAGACAGATACTGTTACAATTATAACATTTGATACAATCATGCGGATACATGTTGCAATTTTGTTCCACAGTCACAGTCCAGTGGTCCATGTTCTAAAGTGCACATTAATAGCACTACAAACTCCATATCAATTTTCAGAAGACCCCATCTGTACCTGAAAGCCTGGAGTTAACATTCAAGGGCACCACTGTGCCGGGGATGTACTAAGATCAAAAGCCTATTCTATATACATTTGAAGCAGAGGCATTATGGTAAGAAGTCAAATTGAGTTCCTTTAATGCTTTAAGTACTTTTCTTAGCCAAGAGTAGCTGTCTAGGGCTGGACTTTATAAGTGTCTTCACCCTTCTCATTGTAGAATATATGCAAGCACTTACCTGTGGGTGAGGAATATGACTTAAGGAGTATTAGATGGACTCACAGCAGCAGATATGTCTCTGACACTGTAACTGATGTCTCTTGGGAAGAAACCTGGATGAAGCTACTTTCAAGCTGCAGAGCCGGTATGTCCAGTGAAGGAGCTGCTCCAGCACAGCAGCCGATGTCTCCCAGATATAAGCAAGCAGTGCACAAGCAGCAGATCAGCACGTTTTAACCTCCTCCTTTTTGTTGTTGATAGTGGAGCTTGTGATGATGACAGGTTCACGTCATGGATTTGTGAAAGAGCTGCATGGATGGTGGGTGTGATTATCCCTGCACCTCCCCTTATCATTAGTGGGAGGCTGAGAGTTCTAGTAGCCTAGGAAGAGAGGAGGTGACAGCTCCCACTTGTCACAGCTTCCAAGCTGCTTGTTTAGATTACAGCACAGAATTGTTTGTGAGTAATCACACTAGCGTATCAGATTCACGCGCGTGTGTTGCGTTATGCATCAGTGTGCTTTGCGAGTGGCATGCGTTATTTACGTATTCGCAAAGCACATCTTTTTTTTTTCAATTGAATTGATGCGCAAATCACGCAACGCACACGGATGTGCATCCATGTGCAGTGCGTGGTTTTCACGCACCCATAGACTTCAATGGGTGCGTAGGTGCGTGAAAACGCACCAATATAAGACATGCAGTGAGTTTCAGGCCTCATTCACACGAGCGTGGCGTTTTTGCGCACGCAAAAACGCGGCGTTTTGCGTGCGCAAAAGCCACTTAACAGCTCCATGGGGCAGCAGCATATGATGCGCGGCTGAGTGCTTTTTGCGCAGCCGCCATCATTATGACACTCCATTTGGATGTTTGTAAACAGAAAACCACGTTGTGCGAATCACGCTGTTCGCACGGAATGCTTTGAAGTCAATGGGTGCGTGATTCGCGCGAAACGCCCAAAGAACGGACATGTCGTGACTTTTTTTCAGCGGACTCTCGCTGAGTAAAAATCACGGACATGTCTGCACGGCCCCATAGACTAATATAGGTCCGTGCAATGCGCGTGCAAATCACGTGCGTTGCACGGACGTTTTTCCCGTTTGTCTGAATAAAGCCTCACGCAGCGAATTTTCGCTGCATGAAAACTCACGCATGTGTGAACGGCCCCATTGAAATCAATGGGTCCGGGTGCTGCGTGTGATTTCCACGCACAGCACACGGACAAGATTCACGTTCGTGTAAATGGGCCCTTGCTTAGATAAGGACAGAGAAGTAGATGAGGATCACTGAAGTGACTGATGGTCCATGCACCTGGATGTAAACCTTCTCTTTTATCCCTTCACTATACCGCCTTCTGTCTCTACAGTAAAACCTCCATTATGTTTTCTTAGTTATTTCCTTATAATATAATACAAATGATCGTTGTCTGTAAATGCATGAACACAAGCAGTTAATCATTTGCATGTTGTTAACCGCAAGGCACCACAAGTACCACTGAATTCTGGAAACTGAGGGGTATGTGATGATCCTAGAAGGTTTGATAGCAGTATTCTCTGTTAAAAGAGAAGTTATTAACCTTTTTTGTGCCACTGAGTGGTGTATCTGGTCTGCCAGACAAAGTTATGCCAGTGTTTATTATATGGTACTGTGAGATAACTGTGTGCTTACCTTTTATCCCTGTGTTTATGCGATGCTCTGCACAGTATCAGAAGGTCTTTGGTCAAGTATGTGATGCTCTGCACAGTACCAGAAGGTGTCTGGTCAAGGATGCGATGTTCTGCACAGTACCAGAAGGTCTCTGGTCAAGTATGTGATGCTCTGCACAGTACCAGAAGGTGTCTGGTCAAGGATGCGATGCTCTGCACAGTACCAGAAGGTCTCTGGTCAAGTATGTGATGCTCTGCACAGTACCAGAAGGTGTCTGGTCAAGGATGCGATGCTCTGCACAGTACCAGAAGGTCTCTGGTCAAGTATGTGATGCTCTGCACAGTACCAGAAGGTGTCTGGTCAGGGATGTGATGCTCTGCACAGTACCAGAAGGTGTCTGGTCAAGGATGCGATGCTCTGCACAGTACCAGAAGGTCTCTGGTCAAGTATGTGATGATCTGCACAGTACCAGAAGGTCTCTGTTCAAGGATGCGATGCTCTGCACAGTACCAGAAGGTCTCTGGTCAATTATGCCATATACCGCACATAACTGGAGAATGTCACAAAGTTCCAGAGGGGTGTCTCTATTCAGGAGAAGAGTCTCTGCTCAGGTATACAAAATGTTGCACAATAATGTTATATTCACTCAGTACCAGAAGCGGGTGTTTCCAATGCCAGAGGGCTGCTCTGGTTAAATTTATTTTTTTCTCCTAATACTAGGAAAGAGTATGATGCCATCTAAATCCAGAGGGTTAGCTTGGTCAATGTTTATTGTACATCCTATTTCCAGAGAGGATTCCCTGGGCTACTTTCCTTTTACCTCGCAGTACCAGTTTATTTGAGAATATGCATTATACCAGAAGGACAGTATACAGAGTTGTTTCCTCTGGACTTCTGGTGAGAACCTGTGTACCTGTTTCTTAGGTCTGTGCTGAGCTGCAGATACTAAGCAGCTAGAGGGTTAAAGAGGTATTTTAGCTGTCAGGGTGCTGAGCTGTCAGGGTGCTGAGCTGTCAGGGTGCTGAGCTGTCAGGGTGCTGGGCTGTTAGGGTGCTCTGATGGATCAGCCTCTGCTGATGATTTACCCGAGGAAACCTGTGATCTCTGCATGTCTCAGCTGGAGGCCTTCTCTCAAAGAGTCATAAGAAGAACCACAAGTCCAAGCGCAGTTTATGCATCAGTTGTATTCAGCCTCTACTGATTATTTACCTGAGGAAACCTGTGATCTGTGCATGTCTCAGCTGGAGGCCTCCTCTCAAAGAGTCATAAGGAGAACCACAAGTCCAAGCGCAGTTTATGCATCAGTTGTATTCTGCCGCTGCCTGATGGTTTTTAACTCTAACATTTGTGCTGATTGTTATTTTCCTGGCAGTGATGCAGCCAAGAGATATAAGGCTAAATAGTTTTTTTTCATGGCTCAAGACACAGATGAAACCATCTACATCTAAGGAGGTAAAACATAGCTGTAAACAGAGACTATGACTTGTACTCCACCCCCTCTGTATCTGACAATGAATTATCAGAGGGTGAAGTGATCTCCCTTGAGGCAGAAACGCCTGTCTCTGATGAGAAATTTCTTTTAAGGAAGGAGTTCTATCAGGTAGAGGATATAGAAGCATTACGAGAAGAAGAAATGGACTTTGGGTCACGTTTTAAAACTATGTATAGAACAGATCCTGCAGACCTGGCAAAGCGGGAAGAACCTGCTAAAGTAGATCCAGTTGTAGCTCAGCTCTCAAAAATGTATTTTTTTCCATCTGATGTTTCATCTCTGTTTCAGGAGCCAATGGATAGAAAAAACCTTAAGAGATCATATGTAAATTCCGCTCCTTTAAACAAGGAAGCGAGTGCTGCGGTTCCAGTCTCCAGAGCCCTTAGAGTTCAGCTTTCATGTTGAGTAATGACATCCAAAGTGGGGTTCCTAGAGACGGCCTTTTTTTTTTACTAAGTCTCAATATTAAAATTGGCCGCAGATTATATGTGTATTTTTCCTTTAGATGTTCTCCTTTTTGCTACAAACCACCCAGTCCTAGCCAATTCAGTTAGAAAAGCGATTTGGCTCAAACCCTGGAACTGAGACATAGGATCTAAGAGCAATTTTGTTTCCTTGCCCTTTGAGCCAGAAAGATTATTGAAACTGCACTTGACAACATCCTAAAAGCTAACAATGATGGTAACGTGCTAGTGTTTCCTAGAAGTCAGAATTTTCTTTCCTTTCATTTCAGAAGATGCGGATCCAGAAACCGCAGATACCCTGAACAGGTTAGAATTGGCGGTACATATCGCAAAAGATTCCAGAACAGGGGGAAATTGAATGTTCCCCGAAACCTAAACAGGAATTCTGATGCCAGAATTTTGTCTGCTGTGGGCACAAAATTATTGACCCAAACCTGGCGGGGCTCGACGCCTAATCATGGATTTAACAGATTCGTATCTTGAGATACCAATCGGAGAGGAAGACAAAATATTCCTAAGAATATTAAATATTGTGCATCAGTGAGCAATTCTTCACCTACAGTTTAGGGACATTCCTTTTGATCTATCTTCGTCTCACAGAGTCCTTACGAAGCTGGCGGTAGCTACAGTTGCTCGCCTAGGCTCCAGGAGAACCAGATTATTCTGTATCTGGATCACTGGTTAGTCATCGCATCGTCCAAAGATCCTACTGTCTCGCCTCCACTCCACCATGGTGCTCCTGAAAGATCTAGGTCTCCCAATCAATCTAAAGAAATCCGACCTAGTTTCAGGTAGGCGTTTTCTGAAGTTCGTCATAAATTCAGTAAGTCAGACACTTTTTCTTCCATCCGACAAGATGGCTACAATCAAAGAGGTAGTAATTCGCCTGATTAGAGCAGCTAAGAGAGTGCTAGGGCTGTTCTCAGCATCTATTGAGGCTGTGCCTTTGGCAAGGGCTGACATGTGGGAACTCCAGCAAGAGATCCTATCCCTTGGGATCACAACCCTCTCAACCTCCAGAAACGGCTCTAGATAAGTTCTTATACTCAAGATACTCTTCAATGGTGGTTGATAAACAACAATCATGCCATAGAGAGATGCTTTTATAATGTTGGACTAAGTAGTCCTCACTACGTATCCCTCCAGTTGGGGCTGGGGACTCGTTACAAGAACAGATGACTCCCTTGCAACCTGAAGGACCTGAAGACCGTCAAATTGGCTCTTTATCATTTCAGCAATCAGTATTTTATATCAACAGGCACGGGGACACGAGGAGACCCAGTCTTCTGAAAGAGTGCAAGAAGATACTAAATTTGCTAGTTCTAAGAGCTCTGCATATCAGAGGATCTGTGAATGTTCTGCTTTGGAACACACTGAGTCCTGGAGAATGGTAATTGAACATGAAGTATTTTCTGCAGTTGACTAACAAATCGCACATTTCTTAGATAGATCTGATGGCCACAAGGTCGAATCAAATTTGAATAGTTTTGCTCCCTGAACACATCTGACAATCCAGGCCTAAGAGATTCGATCTTAGTCAGCTGGATGAACGGTTATCTCTATTTTTCTTGAAGCCAGGGAACCTTCCACTAATACGTTTGATTCAAGAATATGGAAGAAGTTTTCTTCTTGTCTACAGGGTTCTTCCTTCCTCAAAGCCAAGACTTTGAGAGTCCATATGAGTGCCATAAATTCCTTCACTGACAAGAAATTTTCATAACCAGCCTCTAGTTGCAAGATACTTTAAGGCTTTAAGAAGTCTTAGACCTAGTATCAGACATCCAGTGGCTATCTAGGACTTGTGCCTAGTATAAAACAGACTAACCCTGTCACCCTTTGAACCCCTGGAAGACGTAGAGATTAAGTGGCTCTCGTTTTAAAATCCTTCTTCTGGTCGCAATCACAACAGCAAAAAGAGAACTGCAAGGTTATCTTCCTATTCTCTTTTTTTTTGGAAAATGGTACCTGATGGGGTTCCTTCTTAGGACAGTAGCCTCCTTATTCCCCAAAGTGGCTTCAACAGAACATATCAACAGAGAAGCATTCCTGCCGTTGTTCTTCACTCATCCAGCTAATGGATCAAAGGAAACCCTTAACCAACTGAATGTTGAAAGGGCTGTAAATTGTCACCTGTCCAGAACAGAAGATCTCCGACAAGATGAAAACCTCTTCACTCTTTCCGGATCTAGAAAGAGTTGTTACATCTAGAAAATCTTTTTGCAAGATGGATAAGAATAACTATTACAAAAGCATATATGTTGGAACATTCACCTCCTCCTTTTCTTTAAGAACCCATTTTACTAGATCAAAATCCACTTTTTGCGCACAGAATACGCAAGTTCCGCTTCAGGATAATGGTAATGCAGCCTCCTGGTTATCATCCTCTACATTTGCAAAGCATTGCAGGCATGATGTATCAGCATCCAAGGATCCAGCCTTCGGCACGGAAGTTCTCAAATCAGTGCTTTAAAGTTTAATCCTCCCTTTGGTTCTGCTATTCAGATCCATGTTGTGCTGCCGTAGGACGAAGTGGAAAGTAAAAATTTTCTCACCCGTAATTTTCATTTCCTTGAGTCCAAGGCAGCACACTTTTACCCTCCCAATAACTTTCACATTTGTACATTGAATTCAGGCTATTTTTTTTACACATGTAGTGCTAGGCGTGCCTGTCACTTATACTTCCTGTGAATGCAATGACCTAATGGCTTTTTTTGAGTTTGTTTTTGCTAGGTGGGCGGTCCTGAAATGGGGATTGAGGAACAAAATATCCCTGTTGTGCTGCCTTGGACTCGAGGAAATAAAAGTTGCAGGTAAGAAAATATTTACTATATATATATATATATATATATATATATATATATATATAAAATCAAAAATGAAGAGACAGCACTCCAGGCAAAACGGTGAAAAAGGTGATGTGTTTATTCACCCCACAGGCAGGCAACGTTTCGGTCCGTCTCAATGGGACCTTTGTCAAGCCTTTGTCAAGCCCATTGAGACGGATCGAAACGTTTCCTGCCTGTGGGGTGAATAAACACACCACCTTTTTCACTGTTTTCCCTGGAGTGCTGTCTCTTCATTTTTGGATTATTATACTTACAAGGGTTCCAAGCCTCAATCCAGGAGACCTGCACCCACTGCTGTTACTGTGCTCCTTTACTCTTTTTTTCACTATATATATATATATATATATATATATATATATATATATATATATATATATATATATATATATATATATAAAAGTAAATAAAAGACAGTATATCTAATTAGTATGTACAGCCTCATCCTTAGTTTAGATGAAGCCCTGAGCACGATTTTCTTCCAAGCTTCCTTATTGCAGAACAACAAAGGAAATTTAGCTGAAATTAACCACAACTGTTACAATTTGAGTATGTTCTGCTTGCACTCATACAGCCAGCCAAGTCCAAATCTTTGTCTGCTCACACGCAAGCAAAACAGCCATGTACAGGCGTGTTGTCATGCTTATACAGACAACCAGAGCTAGTGGAATACTCACTCACACTCACACAAATAGCATTGTCCAGGAATATGCGTGCTCAAAATTATACTGGCAACCAGGGCCAGATGCAGACTTGTTTAGACTCAAACAGATAGTCAGGGCCAGACATAGGCTGGGTTCACACGACCTATTGTCAGACGTAAACGAGGCGTATTATGCCTCGATTTACGCCTGAAAATAGGGCTACAATACGTCGGCAAACATCTGCCCATTCATTTGAATGTGTTTGCCGACGTACTGTGCAGACGACCTGTAATTTACGCGTCGTCGTTTGACAGCTGTCAAACGACGACGCGTAAATTGACTGCCTCAGCAAAGAAGTGCAGGGCACTTCTTTGCAACGTCATTTGAGCCGTTCTTCATTGAAGTCAATGAAGAGCAGCTCAAGATTACAGGCGTCAAAGACGCCTCGCATAATACGAGGAGCTGCATTTACTTCTGAAACGATGCAGCTGTTTTCTCCTGAAAACTGTCTGTATTTTCAGATGTAAAAGCCTCTCATCGTGTGCACATACCCATATGCTCACTAAAGCAGTCATCTAGGCATTCATTTAATCATCAAAACAGCCTTATCCAGGCATTCACAATTCTAGCTGTCCAAACATCAAAGGCAAGATGCTTACTTGTCCATGCATCCAAGGTCATGCACTTACTCATTTGTGTGCACCTATAAACATTTATACATTTATAGACCTACCCTTCTTCTGTATCCTTGGAGGCCCAAATTTGGGGGCACATTAGAAATCTGCAGAGTTCATGCATTTTATAGACAGTAAAAATGCATGGAGGGATTCCAGCACCAACACAATGTACATACTAGATTGTGCTGATTGAGCGGAAGTTACAGTTTTATCATGGCTCTATTGTGTTTTTTGCCACAAGTTTCGTAAAAAGCAGGTAAAACACAACCTATAAAAACAGATTGAAAAGTAGAAGTTACCACCAAATAACTAATGTTGCCACTTGTGGTGTCATGTGGCGGTGTAGCCTCCAGTCTTTGAAGCCAGAAGCTTGTGATTTATGAAAGGAGCGGGGAGCGGGCTCCAGACACCCATTACAGAAACACAGGAGAAGGGCCCAATAACAATTAGAGGCTATGGATAAAAGTTGGGGGATTCTTTTACAGATTTTTCATTAAGACCAAGTAGTTTTAAGATACACATCTTGTGCCACTAATCACTTTGGCAGTCTGGTAATACCTGGATGTTTTTCATTACAAAACCTGAAGCTTAAAGCTTCATGTAGTAAATCACATTAAATAACAAGAACTGCTTCTTAGTTTTTTGTGAGTTGAGGTGTGTTCTATTGTGCCATGCCCTCTGTGTCAATCTCATTGTACCCATCCATCGAGTGACAGCCACTGCATGTCCTACAAATGATGCAAGCCAAAGTGTGCATCCATGGATTGCCGGCCATAGTCTGCCTCCAGAGTGCCTGCCACAATGCCCACCCTAATGACTGCCAAACTCTCCCTCCAGTGTCAGTCACAACTTGTCACGGCTGTGGGGTATGTGGGTGCACCCACTAGGGCGTTCTACCGTAGTAGCAGCAGGTCAAAGCTGGGGAAGCTAGGCTTCTTCTGCCGATACGCATGGGGCTGGTCTTTGTTTCTAAAGTGTGTGCCCCTCTGCCTGGCTTGTATTTATTGCTTTATTCTTATGATGATTTAAGTATGTGCCTTTTTGCATTGTATGTCACATTTATTCATGATCTTATCCTATATTAGGAATTACCACATGTATTGAAGTGAGATCCTTATTAGCAGGGCTGGACTGGGACCTAAAATCAGGCCTGGCATTTGAAAGCACACAAACCCACCTTCATGCCATATGTTTGCGCGGTAGCGGGCCCACCCCCCAGCTATACAAAAAGATTGTACTTTGTTTCTAATGCTCATTAATGCTATTGTGCCACTCAGACATTTTTTTTTAAATAAATCAGCAAATCCCACATAAATTCAGAATGGGGCCAGCATGTAATGAACTGAATGTACATTATATACAAGTCACACATGAACAAGGTCTGATTATAAGATTCTTGAGCAGCACAGAAGGAAGGCAGCAAGAATGGGGGCCTGATGGAAATCTGACTCTGCCCAGTCACTGTTCCACTTTTTTGCTACATTTTTATTAGTAAACAGCATTACAATAATAGTAAATATATGTGTGGAATATATCTAATATTTCATATACCCCCAGTATATAGAATTTGTGTCTGTAATTTATTTATTAAATTAATTTTAAGCAGTAATTATAAATGGGAAATTGAAATTAATATTTTAGTAATCCTTACTTACAAAACTCATCATATTCTTTATAATGGCCTTATACATGGAACACTATATATATATATATATATATATATATATAGTGTACACATGAATAATGGCATGATATAAACGATACACATAAATATTTTTTGCCATATATACCGTACACAAAAATATCCATATATACTGTACACATGAATAATGCAGCATATACTGTGTACACTAACAACGCAGATGTGAACATTTTCCTGCAACTACTGGGGGGGGGGGGGGGTGTTGGTTTATTGCAGACAGATCAGCAGCCATTTACAGATAAGCTTGATCAGACACCTAGAGTGAATAAGTTTCGGTTCTTAGTCCATATCTAATAAGAACTGTGTGGATGACAGCCAACCAGCCCACTGGGCACCAGGCCATCTGGCATTTGCCAGAACTGACAGATGGCCAGTCCGGCCCTGCTTATCAGGGCCATTTGTGTGTCCGGCAGGTTTGATCTAGTTTGGGGCTCGTGTGCACTATACGGTGTATCTTATTACGGGTCACTGTTTGAATTTTTGTATACAATGTTCTTAACTTGTTTGTCCTCTCCTTGGTGTCAATATATATTTTTTTTTACTATGTTGATCCAATTTTTGGAGATGCATGTCAGCTTTTTTTCTTTTTTTTTTTTTTCACTTTTATAACAATATTTTTAATTTTATTGAAAGAGTAAAATAAAAGTTGAACAAATCAGGTCGTTATAACAAATATTGGTTCTCTTATACATACATAGAGTTACATGTCTTGGAGATACAATACAAAAATTGTTTTCACATAACTGTACAAGCAAGTCAGATTGAGTTATTAATGTAAAAACATTATACAAAAGACAGTAGTAATAATAAGTATTTTCATGTGTCATATGATTTATCAAATAATTTAGAGTACAGATATGATTTCAAAGAACACGCAAAATCTATAGTCTCTTGAGTGTAAAGTAAACAAATCTACAACCGTCCAATCTTTAACAGAGGTTGTTTCTCATTTGTGCAATAGTTACATAGTTACATAGTTGGTACGATTGAAAAAAGACACATGTCCATCAAGTTCAACCAAGTGATGGAAAAAGGGAAGGTAAAAATTTCTACACATAGGAGCGAATACTTTTTTGTTCTAGGAAATGATCTAACCCTTTTTTAAAGCCATCTCCTGTCCCTGCTGTGACCAGCTCCTGCGGTAGGCTATTCCATAGATTCACTGTTCTCACAGTAAAGAAGGCTTGTCGCCTCTGCAGGTTGTACCTATTTTTCCAGACGGAGGGAGTGCCCCCTTGTTTTTTGAGGGGGTTTTACATGGAACAGGATTTCACCATATTTTTTGTATGTGCCATTCATATATTTCTATAAGTTAATCATGTCCCCCCTTAGTCGTCTCTTTTCACGGCTAAATAGGTTTAATTCTTTCAATCTTTCCTCATAACTTAGATTCTCCATGCCCCTTATTAGCTTTGTTGCTCTTCTTTGTTTTTTTCCAAGGCATCCTTTCTATGAACTGGAGCCCAGAACTGAACTGCATATTCTAGATGAGGCCTAACTAATGCAAAATATGTTATTCTGCTAAATTGAGTATCTCCTTTTATAATCAATACAACTCATAACGGATCTGCTAATCCTGAGTCAGTCCATATAGCCCAGTTATTTATGAATTTATGTACTACCTGTTTATTTCTTGCGATCATGTATTCATATTTATAATTTGTGTTAATTATCTTTGTAATTTACAATATCGTTGGTATAGCTATGGATTTCCATTTTCTGGCTAGCAAAAGCTTTGGCTGATGTAAGTACATGGCAGATTAATATTCTATGAGTTATTGGTAAAGATTCTATTTCTAGATGCAGGAGTCCCATCTCAGGTGATATATACACAGGAAATCTTGAAATTTTTGTAATAAATGTAGACAATGAACTCAAGTACTTAGACAAGAGTGGACATTCCCAGAATACGTGTAATAATGTTCCTGTCTGTCCACAGCTCCTCCAACAGCTAGGGCTTTCTGTTGGGAACATTCTTGATAATTTATATGGTGTGTAGTACTACCCGTAAAGCTTTTTCAGATAGGTTTCATGGTGATTCACACATGAGGTACTCCCTAAAGATATAGAATGTGCCTTACTCGACTGGTCATTTGTACATGTCATGTTTAAATCCTTAGACCATTTAGCTATATGTGGTCTAGTTTGTAGATTATTGAAGTCTGAGAATATTATTGAACAATCTTATTCCTTTTTGAGTTGTATTCTGTTTATTTAGAAGAGTATTAGCTCTGGCGAAGATATAAACTGGGGTAGGCGGGTTCACCTGTAATTAAGATCTGGTTTGTAGGAACCTGAAGAATTCTGATTGAAGAGTTAAGACGTTTTTCATAGTTCCCTTTTCTTCTAACTCAGATATTGTATTTATTCCTGCATGTGTCCATGTCCTGAGATACAAATGAGGAATTAAGTGTTCAAGTATGGTAAGTGGGAAGTCTAATTGTTGTAAGGAATCTAGGGGTGGTTTAAAACCACAAAACTCCTTCCATATTTTAAATGTAGCAGTAATGGGAAGAATTGTGTGTAGGAAGTCGTGTTTAATATTTATATTCATTGTACTTGGTAACAGGGACATATGTAAGTCATTGGAATGGCCTGCTTGTTTCTCTATGTCAACCCAACGTTTCTTTGAAGATGAGGATGGGCACCAATTTTTTAATTGATCTAATATAATAGCTTTATGATATAAGCTTAGGTCTGGGAGACCCACTCCTCCTAATGCCCTAATGCTATAGGCTGGGATAACAAGCGGAAAGGAATGTGAGGGTGTTTGTTTATCCAAATAAAATTGTTTAATTGTTTGTGCAGCTTTCTAAAACTGTGTTGAGTAAATAGGAATTGGGAGTAAATAATATAATATCATTGGAAGAGCCAGCATTTTATATAATGAGATTCTCCCCAGCCAAGATGTTTCAAATTTGACAAGCTATCTAATTCTATTTGTAATTTCGGGATTCATTGTTTTAAACTGTGTTCAACCAGGGAATCGTTTGAGTTGGTAATTTCAATGCCTAAGTAAGAGATTGCTTTATTCTGCCACGGAAAAAGAAAATTAGATAGAATCTTTTGTTTCTGTTATGGCAGGAAGGAGGGGAAGGGGACAAGTGAGCCCTAATCTACCCACCGCTCTGTCCCTGCCTACTTGCAACGACCCGCCCTAGGCGACGGGGTACAACTGGGCGGCGGTCCCTACGCTGACTAAGTGCAAGGGAATACAAACAGGGAACAAGCAAGGGAAGGGGCAGTAGCCCACGGAACACCGTGAGGAAACCAGAGTGGTGAACGAGCCAGTCAGGATCAGGATGTCACAAAGTATACGAACGCAGAGCAAGGAGCAGGAAGCAAGCCGGGGGCAGAGCGAAGCAGGATAAGCGGAAGCTGTAGCAAGGCTGAAGCAAGGCAGAAGCAGGCTGGAGCAAGGCTGTAGCAGGGCCAGGAAACCAGGAAGAATCACAAGCAATGAGGAAGAGAAAACGGCAGGTATAAATGGACAGGGGGCGGAGCTAACTCCGACTGACCAGGCCGCGATAGGCTCTCCCACTCCTGAGCCTGCCACCCTGATTGGTGGGAGCCGGAGTCCGTCTAAGAGGTCCGGCCTCAGGTGTCGATTGATTAATCCTGGGAGTATCCACAGACGTAGTGCCTGGCAGATCCTTTACAGTACCCCCCCTTTTATGAGGGGCCACCGGACCCTTACTAAGAGGACCTGGTTTAGTGGGGAAGAGAAGGTGGAACCTCCTGACGAATACCCCAGCGTGAACATCTCGAGCAGGTACCCAAGTCTTCTCCTCCGGCCCGTATCCTCTCCAATGGACCAGGTACTGGAGGGGGCCCTGGATGATCCTACTGTCCACAATCTTGGCCACCTCGAATTCCACCCCCTCAGGGGTGAGAACGGGAACAGGAGGTTTCCTCGAGGGGGACCAGGACGGGGAGCAGCGTTTAAGGAGGGAGGCATGAAAGACGTTGTGTATGCGAAAGGATGGGGGCAGCTCCAGACGGAAGGATACAGGGTTGAGGACTTCAATGACCTTATAACACCCAATAAATCGGGGAGCAAACTTCCTGGATGGGACCTTAAGGCGCAAGTTCCTAGACGACAACCACACCAGACCCCCAACGACAAACCGGGGGTTAGCAGAACGTCTTCTATCAGCCTGAATCTTTTGTACGCTCTGGGACGCCTCTAGGTTCTTCTGAACCTGGGCCCAGACTATGCACAGCTCCCGATGAACGTCCTCTACCTCGGGATTATTGGAACTACCAGGAGAAACGGAGGAGAACCGTGGATTAAACCCGAAATTACAGAAAAACGGGGAGACCCCTGATGAGTTACTGACCCGGTTATTCAGGGAAAATTCGGCGAGGGGAATGAATGAGACCCAATCAAATTGACAGTCAGAGATGAAACACCTTAAATATTGTTCCAGGAAATGATTAGTCCTCTCCGTTTGGCCATTAGTTTCGGGATGGAAGGCGGAGGAGAAGGACAGATCAATCTC
Source organism: Rhinoderma darwinii (assembly GCF_050947455.1). NCBI lineage: Eukaryota > Metazoa > Chordata > Amphibia > Anura > Rhinodermatidae > Rhinoderma > Rhinoderma darwinii. The sequence goes on from NC_134687.1 coordinate 196,117,284, forward strand.
CAACTTTTTACAAAAGGCTCTCCAAAATAAAGAAACAAATTGTACCCCTCTGTCAGAAACGATATTGACTGGGACCCCATGGAGACGCAGAATGTGTTTAACAAACAAAGAAGCTAACGTCTTGGCGTTAGGTAGTTTCTTAAGGGGCACAAAGTGGCACATCTTGCTGAAGCGGTCTACTACCACCCACACCACCGACTTGCCTTGAGATGGAGGCAAATCGGTGATAAAATCCATGGAGATATGGGTCCAAGGTCTCTGGGGAATGGGCAAAGAACGTAGTAAGCCCGCAGGTCGGGACCTAGGGGTCTTGGACCTAGCACAAACCTCACAAGCGGCGACGTAAGCCCTAACGTCTTTAGGCAACCCAGGCCACCAATAGTTTCTGGTAATGAGGTGTTTGGTACCCAAGATGCCAGGATGACCAGATAGTGCGGAGTCATGGTTTTCCCTAAGTACCCTTAGCCGGTATTGCAGGGGGACAAACAGCTTGTCCCCAGGGAGGTTCCCGGGAGCTGAACCTTGATCAGCCGCAATGTCAGAGACTAAATCAGAATCAGTGGCAGAAACGATTATACCAGGGGGTAAAATACAAGCAGGATCCTTCTCCGAAGGAGGATTGGCCATGAAACTACGTGACAGTGCATCAGCCTTAATATTTTTGGACCCAGCCCTATAGGTAACCAAGAAGTTAATTCTGGTAAAAAATAGCGCCCATCGAGCTTGTCTCGGATTAAGCCTCCGGGCAGATTCTAGGAAAACCAGATTCTTGTGGTCGGTAAGGACCGTTACCTGGTGTCTGGCCCCCTCCAGGAAGTGACGCCACTCTTCAAAAGCCCATTTAATGGCTAAAAGTTTGCGGTTGCCAATATCATAGTTACTCTCCGTGGGCGAAAACTTCCTGGAGAAGTAAGCACAGGGGCGGAGATGGGTGAGGGACCTGGTACCCTGGGACAAGACGGCCCCCACTCCCACCTCGGACGCGTCAACCTCCATGATAAATGGCTCCCTTTGATTGGGCTGAACCAGCACAGGGGCCGAGATAAAGCACTTCTTGAGGGTCTCAAAAGCCTGGACGGCCTCAGGAGGCCAGTGGAGGACATCAGCACCCTTGCGAGTGAAGTCCGTAAGAGGCTTAGCGACGACCGAGAAGTTGGCAATAAATCTCCTGTAATAGTTAGCGAACCACAAAAAACACTGTAGCGCCTTCAGGGAGGCAGGTTGGACCCATTCCGCCACAGCCTGAACCTTGGCAGGGACCATGCGGAATTCATGAGGAGTGAGGATTTGACCCAAAAATGGTATCTCCTGTACCCCAAACACACATTTTTCGGTTTTCCCGGAGGAACTGGAGCACCTTCCTGACATGCTCCACGTGGGAGGACCAGTCCTTGGAAAACACCAGTATGTCATCAAGGTACACTTCAAGAAAATTTCCCAGGTAATCTCTCAGAATTTCATTAATAATATTCTGGAAGACAGCAGGGGCATTACACAACCCAAAGGGCATGACCAGGTATTCGAAATGACCTTCGGGCGTGTTGAACGCAGTCTTCCACTCATCCCCCTCTTTGATGCGGATAAGGTTATACGCCCCCCGTAGATCAAACTTAGAGAACCATTGGGTCCCCTGAACATGATTAAAAAGATGCGGAATCAAAGGAAGGGTATACTGGTTCCTTACTGTGACCTTATTCAAGTTACGATAGTCAATGCACGGCCTAAGACCACCATCCTTCTTCCCCACGAAGAAGAAGCCAGCACCTACAGGAGAAGTCGAGGGGCGAATGAAACCCTTGGCCAGGCATTCTTGGATATATTCCCTCATGGCTTCACGTTCACGACATGAAAGATTAAATATCCTACCCTTAGGAAGCTTAGCACCTGGTACCAAATCGATGGCGCAATCGTAATCTCTATCAGGGGGCAACACCTCGGAGGCCTCCTTAGAGAAAACATCAGCGAAGTCCTGAATAAACTCAGGTAGCGTGTTTACCTCCTCACGGGGAGAAATAGAGTTAACCGAAAGACATGACGTCAGGCATTCACTACCCCATTTGGTGAGATCCCCAGTATTCCAATCAAACGTGGGATTATGCAACTGCAACCAGGGAAGACCTAATACCAGATCGGACGATAATCCCTGCATCAACAGTACAGAGCACTGCTCCCAATGCATGGAGCCAACAAGGAGTTCAAAAACAGGAGTATGCTGAGTAAAATAACCATTAGCAAGAGGAGTGGAGTCGATTCCCACTACAGGGACAGGATTAGGCAAATCAATAAAAGGCATTTTTAGAGACATAGCAAATTCCACAGACATGATATTAGCAGATGAGCCTGAATCCACGAAGGCACTGCCGGTGGCAGACCGACCAGCAAACGAGACCTGAAAGGGAAGCAAAATTTTATTGCGTTTCATATTAACGGGAAATACCTGTGCGCCCAAGTGACCTCCACGATGATCACTTAGGCGCGGAAGTTTTCCGGCTGCTTATTCTTGCGCCTGGGACAGATGTTCAGTTGATGCTTGTCATCCCCACAATAGAAGCAGAGACCATTTTTCCTGCGGAACTCTCTACGTTGTCGAGGGGACACGGAGGCCCCGAGTTGCATAGGTACCTCCGAGTCTTCCGTGGAAGAGCGAGGAGACGGGACCTCGGGGGGAATCGCAGGGAAGTCAGAGGGGAAAACACTGAAACGTTCAAGCTGTCGTTCCCTGAGACGTCGGTCAAGTCGTACTGCTAAGGCCATAACCTGGTCTAGGGAGTCAGAAGAGGGGTAGCTAACAAGCAGATCCTTCAGGGCGTTAGATAAGCCTAACCTAAACTGGCACCTTAGGGCAGGGTCATTCCACCGAGAAGCTACGCACCACTTTCTAAAGTCAGAACAGTATTCCTCAACAGGTCTCCTACCCTGACGTAAGGTCACCAGCTGACTCTCGGCTAAGGCAGTCCTGTCAGTCTCGTCGTAAATGAGTCCGAGGGCAGTGAAAAAACGATCAACGGAGGAAAGTTCAGGGGCGTCAGGAGCCAAGGAGAAGGCCCACTCTTGGGGCCCTTCCTGGAGTCGGGATATAATGATTCCCACCCGCTGGTTCTCGGAACCTGAGGAGTGAGGTTTTAGACGGAAGTAAAGTCTGCAACTCTCCCGAAAGGAGAGAAAAGTCTTACGGTCCCCTGAGAACTGGTCAGGTAACTTGAGGTCAGGTTCTAGAGGTGAGGCGAGGGGTACTACTATGGCAGCGTCAGGCTGGTTGACCCTCTGAGCCAGGGCCTGGACCTGTAGGGAGAGGCCCTGCATCTGCTGGGTCTGGGTCTCAAGGGGGTCCATGATAAAGTAGAAGAAAGGGTAGACTAGGTATGGGCTTGTGATTATGTTATGGCAGGAAGGAGGGGAAGGGGACAAGTGAGCCCTAATCTACCCACCGCCCTGTCCCTGCCAACTTGCAACGACCCGCCCTAGGCGACGGGGTACAACTGGGCGGCGGTCCCTACGCTGACTAAGTGCAAGGGAATACAAACAGGGAACAAGCAAGGGAAGGGGCAGTAGCCCACGGAACACCGTGAGGAAACCAGAGTGGTGAACGAGCCAGTCAGGATCAGGATGTCACAAAGTATACGAACGGTATAAATGGACAGGGGGCGGAGCTAACTCCGACTGACCAGGCCGCGATAGGCTCTCCCACTCCTGAGCCTGCCACCCTGATTGGTGGGAGCCGGAGTCAGTCTAAGAGGTCCGGCCTCAGATGTCGATTGATTAATCCTGGGAGTATCCACAGACGTAGTGCCTGGCAGATCCTTTACAGTTTCATTATGTCTGGGATTTGTAAACGCAAAAGGTGTGACTTAGTTTCATTTATTTTATAGTAGGAAATATCACCAAAAGCCCTCAATGTATGTATAAGTGTGATAGTGTGTTATATGACTCTGTTATTGTTATGATGATGTCATCAGCAAGCAAACCAATTTTATGTGTGGTATCTGAAATTGTAATACCTTTTATATGTTAGCACAAAAGTACTCGGCACACTAAATTGGAGTGAAATACTTTCATCTTTTTAATTATTTTTGCGAGTATGCATGTGCGACGTTTCGGTCAGTTATGACCTTCATCAAGCACTTAATGCCAGTAGGGGCTCTGTGACGGAATCAGTGTGTAGGGATAGCGGCTGGCCATATGTAGAATGCTTAGAGCATGCACTCACCACCACCTAGTGCTGTCCGAACCTATGACAACTCGGCAATGGCCAATGGTTCTAATGCTAGAATAAAAATCAAGGGTAATAAGGGACATCCCGGGCGTGTTCCGTTAGTTATGTCGAAAGATCTTGACAGCATCCCATCCATCAGTACCCTTGCAGATTGGGAAGAATATAGAGCTTTAGTAGCTCCCGCTATTTGTCCTCTAAAGCTCATTGTTTCAAGGACTTTAAAAATGTATGTCCAATGGACTCTATCGAATGCCTTATCTGCATCCAGTGAAAGGAGCTGAGAAGGCACCCGCCTATGCTCAACCCATCCTACTAGGTCCACAATCTTACATGTACCATCTAACGAATCCAACCTGGTGTTTTCCTACTAATTATGGAACAAGGTTTTTTAGCCTGTTTGCAATTTTTTTTTGTATATAGTTTGACCTCCACATTTAATAGGGATATCAGTCTATAATTTATTAGAAGAGTAGTATCTTTATTAGGTTTTGGAATAGTGACTATAGTGGCTTAGCTTCTGGCGGAAAGTTGGCTGTTTCCATTGCTGTGTCGAAAATTCTGCATAAGTAAGGCGTGAGGAGGTCTTTAATGGCTTTATAATTTTCACTAGAGTAGTCGTCCGGCCCTGGGGCTTTATTTGGTTTAAGCGTGTCTACAGTCTTCCCTATTTGTACTTCTGTAATTGGAGCATTCCGTTGTGTTACATGTTCCTCATTTAGTGAAAGTAGGGATAACTTATTTAGAAAGTTATGAATTGTTATATCAGAAGGTTGAGTGGTTTGTGGGTCATTTGTTAAATTGTATAGTGCACTGTAAAATTCCCTTTAGGCATCGGCTATTTCTTGTGGGTTTGAAATTTTGTTTGATTTTTTAGTTTTTAGGTAGGGGATGCGCATTTTAGTCTGTTTTGCTTTAACCCTATTAGCCATTAAAGAGGATGCTTTATTGTTGAGACTATAGTATTGCATTTTTAATCTGTTGAGGTTATACTCATATTTATCTAACATTAAATCCCTGATCTTTTCTCTAGTCTTAATTATTTCTAAATGTGTATTATGTGTGGGATTTTTTTTGTTGTGTAAGCTCAAATTGTTCTTTTAATTCACAAATAAAGTTTCTTTTGAAACAACAGAATTAAATACAGAGCATTAATATGTGTAGACATCATGTCTACTGCAAGTACAGAGAGCTCAGTAGTGCAAAACAGCAATGAGACAGAAAAATTAGAAGTTCAATCAATTAGGGCAATGAAAGTTATTGAATATAGAAATGTCATACAAAGTGATAGCATACAAAAGCAATGTAAAGCAAGCAGGGTATCTGGTAATTTACACTCCTTTATTATGTAAGACACAGTGTGTAGAGTCAATCACTGCCAATATATATATAATATAAAAGGTTAACTAAAACTCAAACAGTTTCCACATGTAGAGATGCATAAGAAATAAAACATATACATGTCAGGTAATATTCGGTGGAAGATCAGAATTTACAGCCATACCATGTTGAAAGTAGAGGTCCAAAGTGTGTAATGTATAGTGTATATATGAAGTGCAAGAGGGGCCAACTGAACATGAGTCAAACATGAGCCCCGTTTGTAACGCCCAACAGATCAAGGGCTGGGGGGCGAGTCCGAGATTCTGTGTTGGGGGGAGCAGATTGTAGCAGGAGATTGTAGCCACATAATCCCAGATTTTGGTGAATTTGAGGGGGCAGTTTCTATGTTGGAATAACCATTTCTTGTGGGGTAACATACTACCAACTAGAGACAGCCATTCTGCAAATGATGGGGCACGACAGGACAACCAAGTCTTGGCCAACAGCTTCTTGGCATAATACAATGTCTCCACAATAAATATATGGGTATGATGGGAGTCATATTCCGCAGGGTCAAGAGTAAATAGACAGGTTTTAGGGTACAGTGGGACAGGAGACCCCATCTCATCGTTCAGAAATTTTACAACTTGACCCCGGAATCTGGCCACCCTAGGGCAGGACCACACCAGATAGTAAAAGGAGCCCGAGGCAAGTCCACATTTAGGGCATTCGTCAGGGTAGTCAGGACGGAAGCGATGTAATCCAGAGGTAGTGTAATATGCCCTATGCAGTATATAAAATTGTGTGAGCCGTTCATTATGATTAGATTATACTATTTTAGGGGAGGAGAGGGCTCTGTTCCACTCATCCTCAGTCAGCGGCCCCACATCATCTTCCCATTTTTCCTTCAGTGGGATAAGCAAAGACTCTCTAAACTTACTGGATAATAGGCCATAAATTCGGGAAATCAATTGTTTAGCTGGTGGAAAGAGCAGAAAGTTAGGAAGTGGGAAGCATTGGAATGTGATTTCCCCGCGGCCCAACTCGGTCTCAAGTGCATGTTTGACCCTTAAATATGAGAACAATTGGGAGGAGGGGAGAGAAAATTCCTCCTGCAGCTCTGGGAAGGGTTTAATACCAGAGTCAGCATACATGTGAGAGAGATACCAATTACCATTCCTATGCCAGGGGATATCATAGAAAAGCGGCAATCATTCTGGGAGGGCTTTACAGTGCCATAGAGGTGTATGTCTAGTGATGCCAGTGGAGTAGAACATGCGCTGGGACACATCCCACACCAGTAGAGCTTGATTCAGGATCGGGTGGTCACGTAAGTTTCCACCATTATGCATTCGGCCACAAAACAAAATATGCAAAGGGTGAGTATAATGTGCACTAAATGGGGAAATTATGAGGGTCTGAACTGTCACCTGTTCGGCTTATCCCCATCTTGCCAAGTGAGACAACTGCCCAGCTATATAGTGCCACCTAACACTCGGGAAAGATACACCACCCTCATCCCATGGGGCATATAGACGCCAGCCACCTACCCGAGATCTACCATTATTCCATACAAAGGAGGTGAGTATACTCTCAATACGCTGTAATAGATGAGCTGGAAGGCATATAGGAGACTGCTGGAGAATATACAGGATTTTAGGCATTAGGGTCATCTTAACTAAACTCACTCTCGCAGCTGTAAATAGGAGCAATTGGTTCCATCTGGCAATCTTGGTATGCAAAAAGGAAACCAAAGGGGTGACATATAATGCCTCAAAATCATAAACTGATCTGGAAATATGTAATATAAGTAGATAAGGGAGATTTTAACCACACTAAGAGAGTTCACAGAGGAGATCCTTTATACAGATAAGCCTTCTGCTGATCCATCGGACAGCAAGCTCTCAAGTTTGTCAGAGAAAACGGATGACATCCATACGGGTAGGGGGGCACTGAGCCCCATACTCTTGTACCTGTTGGTCACTCATTATTATTACCTGTTGGTCACTAACCTGAAAGGATCTCTAGACAAGAAATTTGATGAACACTCTTTATTCATTATACACACGCATGAACTGCTGTTAATGTCGTATCACTTCACGATACTGGATACAGGCTTTGAATGAGCATCAAAATCTCAGCACATTTTATATATCGTCTGTACAATTGTGTTTTTTCTAAAGTAATTTTTTAAGAGAAACAAGTAAAAGCTATATTTTATATACAAAAAAACTCCGGATCTACTTTTCTTTTCTGGAAATATGTACACCAAGATATGTAATAGAGGTTGACCAGAGGAGTGGGGTAGAGATCGCTGAGGCAACAGGGACTGATATATCTAATGGTAGAATATGGGACTTAGACCAATTAATGGTTAAACCAGACATTGAGCCAAAACGTGTCATTATGGAAAGTACTATATGCAGGGACAACCCAGGGTCAGCGAGCTATAACAGGGTGTCATCCGCATACATGCTGACCTTTTCTTGCACCGGGGGAGGTTGAAACCTATAATACGGGGTTCTTGTCTGAGTATTTCAGCGAGAGATTCCACTGCCAGCACAATTAATAGGGGGGAGAGTGGGCAACCCTGTCGGGTACCTCTATTCAAGGGGAAGGGCTCTGACGTCCAGCCATTTACTGCCACCCCTGAGGATGGGGCTGAGTATAATAATTTAACCCATTTTATAAATTCTGGTCCGAAACCAAATTTCTCAAGTGTTAAGCTCAAATTGTTTAAGCTTATCAAGTAGGTCAGAGAGTTGTGATTTTTGTTTTTTATTATAAGCGCTAATCTTGATTAGTAGGCCTCTGATATACGTCCTGTGTGTATTACAAAGAGTAAAGTTGCTAATGTCTGGGGAGTCATTCATTTTTAGGAAAACTTCTAGTTCCTTTTTAAGTGCCTGAGTGCCTGGGACGGAAATAATGTAGTTGTTTATTCTCCATGAGTTATTTTTGTTCATTCAGTGTGATAAACAGGGGCGCGTGGTCTGATCACGTTATTTGTCCAATCTGGATATTTTTTATGTGTTGTAGTAATCATTTGTCTGTGATACAGTAATCTATCCTTGAGTAGGTGAGATGTTCATGAGAATAGAAAGTGTATTCACGTTCATTTAAATGCATGCATCTCCAAACATCGTACAATTCGTTAGAGTGTAACCATGACAGTAGGGTGGGGGAAGGTCTCTTTCTCTGAGCTGTAGAATTTTAAATTAGAGTCAGAGATAATGTTAAGGTTTCCACATAGTAGGAGTTGACCTGTTTGAGGTTTTTTTTAACTTCTTTAAGTATTTTGTTCAGAAAGGCTGTTTGATTTTTATTTGTTGCATATATATTACAGATGATATATAATTGGTTATTAATTTTACATACCATTATCAGAAGCCTTCCTCCAGGATCCACTACTTCTTTTACAAGTTAAAAAATTAGTGTATTTTTAATTGCAATTATCACTCCAACCACTTTCTTTCTAGCATGTGCATGAAATATATTGTTAAATGGAGGATGATGTATTAAATGTGCAGCTGATGGTACTAGGGGTGCGTGGGTCCCTTGAATGCAATCCAAATCAATATTATTCTTTGTTACATCATTCCATAAAGAAGCCCTTTTGAATGGGTAATTAAGGCCCTTTACATTAAAGCTTAACATTTTAATGGTCATGGTGATACAATACAAACACGTTGTTATATTTTATGTGCTATTTAGTAAGTGGGTTTGCAAATCTGATACTTCTACGATTATTATTATTATTATTGTATTGTGCTGTCGTCAGGAATCCAGTCGTTTCTCGCTGTAGGATCGGTTTGTGTCAGGAAATGTGTGAAGTTGCACTTTGAGATGAACCTGTAAAAAATCTATTAGACTGCATTATCTTGGTGGGGGAGGGGTGTTTGTCAAGTCTGATATCTTCAGACCAGAAAACTAGGCAAGATAAGGAAGAAAAATAAAAAAGTCACAATGTGCAGTGGTATTCATGTTCGTCCGGGAGTTTTATCTTCAGGGTTTTTTTTTTCCGATTGTTTCGACCATTCCTTGGGCATCTTGAGTATTGGGCTCGGTATAGTGGGTTTTGGTGGATCTGTGTAGATATGTTGCATTTCTTTAAGAGATCTTTACCTTCCTCTACTGATCTGATTGTGTGGGTAGAACCTTCTTTATTGATTATTAATTTCGTCGGAAAACCCCATTTGTAAGGGATGCTGATGCTTCTTAGAAAAGTGGTTAGAGGATTCAGTTTTTTCCTCTCTTTGATAGTAGCCTGGAAGAGGTCAGTAAAGAGAAGTATGCCAGAGAATGGATATGGCAGTTTTTCCTAACTGTTGCCATAAGGTAATCTTTGGCTTTAAAGAAATGAATGTGAGCCAGTACGTCTCGCGGTTTGTTTTCTGGTAGGAAAGACAGTTTGGTAGTCTATGGGCTCTGTCTATCATCAGATCAGATTTAGAAGATGAGGGAAGCAAGGTCTTAATAAGCTTTTGAAGGTAAGTCGTTAGCTCGTTATTCGGGATTGTTTCAGGGATGCCTCTGAACTTAATATTATTCCTGCGAGATCGATCTTCCAAATCTGCAAGTTTAGCTTTAATTCTCTAATTTGTCTTCCACACCGTTATGTGCATCCACTAGTTTGTTATGTGCAGAAGAAAAGTCTCCCATTTTGACCTCTATATGTTCGACTCTTTCTCCTACCTCTTCTACCCAAGAATATGTTTGCATCATTTTGGTCATATCACAATGAAGAGATCCTTTAAGTGCAATCAACTTTTCTGTCATCAGATCTACAGTTATTGCGTTTGAAGATGGTGGGATATGAGCCATGAAATTAGTGATGTTGTCAAGTGATGCTTTTTCTAAGTCACTCGACTAAGTCACTCGTTTAGCAGGACTTCTCACTGAGGGCGTTATAACAAGTGATATGTCTTCACCTAGTTTATATGGATTAGTTTATATGGATTAGAATCTGAGCTGCGTCCTGTTTTAAGTCCTGCATGCTGAAACACCGAAGCGTGTTGTAATGAGTTAGCGAGAATTGGGAATTCATGGCCTTCTGACGAAGAAGGTGAAAGTGTATGATCCATTCTTTTCCCTTCTATTTGTTTTTTTCCTTGGTTTGTGCTTTTTTGTGACATGAAAAACTCTGTATGATAATTGGTTATGGCCTTGCTTCTCCTCCTAGTCATGACAGACATTAGGAGTTTTTTATTAAGTACTATTTTTTTTGTACTTGTTTTCTAACACCTGTAGTCACCTTAGTCGATTTATAATTCCCGGACAGGTTGAAGAATCATTGCATAGTCATTCTGGCCAAGTAATAATCCTATTACCGCAGTTTGAAATGTTCTTTTTATATGAACTTAGCAATTGTGAATGAGTATCAGGTCAATTGTTACCTCTCTAATGCATTCACAGCCTGAGAAGATAATGGAGTAAATTGTATTGGCTTGTATCACTTGCAACAAGGCGGAACAGCTCCAAAATCAAGGCCGCGGCTTCACTCGCGGCATTAGGTCGCATCAGATGTCGTGGGCCTCAGTGAGCCACATTGCATTTGTGTTGGTCCTCCATCAGAAGACTTACTGGTAGCGGTAGAGACTATCTGGGACGCCTCAGTATACCTGTAGGGCTGTGGCCCTGTTCACAATCGTGACGGGTGCAAATTTAAATTTAGGAGGCAATTCACCGCCAGTAGCAGGCCGCGACCCCTATGGCGAGCAAGTTAACCAAGATTGGTCCTCAAATGTTCCTCACGGTTGCATAGCAACTGCTGATGTGTTAAGCGGTGTCCAGGAGGGAAAAATTTCACAGATGGCTGATGCTCACAGTGATTCACATTTACATGTACTCAGGCTGCTTCTTGTAATGGAGGTAGAGCTGGGTATGATTAGCAGGTGGGGTATTATGTCTAAGTAGGCACTCATCAGGGGAAAATCTGGGAAGAGATGGTGGAAGCAGGTGCATCCAATATGGCGGTTGTGCTCCAGGGCCTTCCTCCAGAGAGACTCTGTGTGGTCCCCAGTGATCCCACCAGTCTTGGTGGGCAGTGTCCAGCACTAGGTAGCCTCCGGTGTCACTTATCTGCATTTTCCGGATTGATTATGTGACTTCTGGTGGGAGTGTGTCCCGCACACTCCCGGTATAAATCGAGGCCGGGCATCCATTGTCCCCATTAGGCCTCAAGCGCTAATGTGCTCAAAATCTGTATTAACCCTTTCCCGACTTTTGACGTATGCATACGCCAAAGTCGGGTAGGGGAAGTATGAAACGGGCTCACGGAGTAAACCCGCTCCATACGATGCGGGTGTCGGCTGTATGTTACAGCCGACACTTCAGAGTAATGAGCGAGCGTGATCCCGCTCGTTTAACTCGTTAAATGCCGCGGTCAATAGCGACCACGGCATTTAAATAGTTAGAAATGGGGGAGACACCCTCTAACACCTCATCGCACCCCCCCAATGCAATCGCGAGGTGGCGATGGTTGCTATGGCTGCCTGAGGGCCTAATGAAGGCCCCCAGGTCCGCCATCTTTGTGCTCCTATTAAGCGTTTCCTCCGGTAGGGCTTAATAGAAGCCTGTCAGAATCACGATATACTGCAATACATTAGTATTGCAGTATATAGTGCAAGCTATCTAACGATCGCTGGTTGAAGTCCCCTAGGGGGACTAATAAATATAAATAATTAGTAAGATAAAAGTTTTTTTTAATGTAAAAAAATAAATAAATATTAAAAGTTAAAAAAAAACCTTTTCCCATTTTCCCCCTAGAGCATAGTAAAAATAAATAAAAAATAAACATAATTGGTATTGCTGCATCCGTAAAAGTCTGAACTATTACAATATATCCTTATTTAACCCGCACGGTTTACCCCGTAAAAAAAATGTAAACGCCAGAATCGCTCTTTGTTGGTCACCTCATCTCCCACAAATAATGAAATAAAAAGTGATCAAAACGTTGCATGTACCCCAAAATGGTATGATTAAAAACTACAGCTTATCCCGCAAAAAATAAGCCCTCATACCACTTAATCGATGGAAAAATAAAAAAGTTATGGCTCTCAGAATTTGGCAACACAATACATTTTATTTTTTATACTTAGGTTTTTACTTGTAAAAGTAGTAAAATATAGTAAAACTATATATATTTGGAATCACCGTAATCGTATTGACCCACAGAATAAAGTTAACATGTTGTTTTAATTGCACAGTGAATTCCGTAAAAACTATGCGCAAAAAACAATGGCGGAATCACAGTTTTTTTCATTTTCTACCCCACAATCTTTTTTTTCCCGTTTCCTAGTACATTATATGGCAAAATAAGTGGTGCTACGAAAAGCTACAACTTGTCCCGCAAAAATCAAGCCCTCATAGGACTATATCGACGAAAAAATAAAAAGTTATGGCTTTTGGAAGGTGGGGAGGAAAAAACGAAAATGAAAATCTGAAAAAGGGCTGCAGCGGGAAGGGGTTAGTACACACCCCAGATCAGCGAGAGTCCAGTGGAGGTATTTTTAGGGACGCTCAGTTCTCCCAGATGAGTTGATGGTTATTGATTGCAGATGACTCGGCGGAGCTCTGCAACACACGTCTGTCCTCCACAGCTGCCAGGCCACCCATGTCAGTTTTTTTTGCCCTACTTTCTCTGGTAGTTTTAATGAAAGTTTTTAGGACAAAAGTACCTGGGTAGAAGATAGACAGACACTCGGCGTGGCAGACACTTAGCACAGATGACACTTGGCACAGATGACAAGCTCGACTCCGAAACTATACTACGTACTGGAGCAAACACAATTACTGGATACATTAATACTAGGTAAAGGATACACGTAAGGGATCACTTGCTAAACGAGTAACACTAGGTAAAGGATACAACTAAGGGATCACTTGCTAAACGAGTAACACTAGGTAAAGGATACAACTAAGGGATCACTTGCTAAACGAGCATGGACATACACAACAACGCTCAGGCAAGGAGGAAGAGGGCAGAGTCCTTTTTATACAGGGAGGTGAGTAGGGATTGGATAGGGAGCTTAATTTTGGTGAGCGTGCTTGCCCTTTAAGGTCGGGAGCGAGCATGCGCACCCACCCTATGCACAGCAGCAGCCAAGGACAGTCTTGTGTGCCGGCATCTCAGAGGACGGAGACGCCGGCAAGAGCTCACAGGCCAGTGGTCGCGGCCATTGGCGGGTAAGTAATGCTGACGGTCCGCGACCGTGGCCATTACCCAACTCCCCTATTTCCTGCCATCATACCCCCCAAGTGTCAGCCACAGTCCCACATTACCAGCCACAAAACACACAACTGTAAGCCCCAATGAATACTCAGCTCCTTTCCAGTTTTTTGTTGCGTTTCTATTTTCATTTTAGTGCCCCACCCATGGACACTCACATAAAGACTAGATTAATAAATGATTATATTAATCACAGAACAATTTATTTGACACACCTAAAAATAGGCAATAAATGTTAATTCCTTAAAAAAATACTAAACTAAAAGTTGTCACGAAGAAAGAGACTGTGATCCAGCGCTTGTGCGTAAATAAAAGGAGTTCCAATTTTATTATAAATCGAGTTAAAACTATGAAGTGCTGAAGGGTGTATCACAATTATATTTCACCTACGCGTTTCAGACACGTGCAGTGTCCATCATGGCATATGCACGTGTCTGAAACGCGTAGGTGAAATATAATTGTGATACACCCTTCAGCACTTTGAATTCCAAGTTTTAACTCGATTTATAATAAAATTGGAACTCTGATTCCTTTTATTTATGCACAAGCGCTGGATCACAGTCTCTTTCTTCTCTATTATTGACCGCTGGCTGTGAGCTGGAGGATTCCTCCCCCCCTCTTTTCCCCTATGGTCTTCATGTTTAAAAGTTATCACATTGCACAAACAATGCAGCCTCTATAACTCACCTCTACTACAGTACATCTGCATTGTTTCCAACTGTCCCAAATTTCACATGCAAATCCTGTGATTTTTTTAGTCTCAGGAAAAAGACTTGGAAACTGATACCCCTCCAAAAATTCCCTCCCCTAGGTAAAAAGCACCTTTGTTTTATACCATTCCTCTGATTCCTATGTAGTTTTCCCTTCCTTCTGACGAAGCCCCCATGCACAATCAGGGGCTGCCCTCTCAGTGTGAGCTACAAGCCCATAAAAAAATAAAAGAACAGCAGAAACTACCAATGGCCATGCAACATTATTTAGGGACGTCAGTGTAAATGCTACAGCGATGAGTCAGCAACAGAGGCAACACGTCATAGTGTCCCCAGTAGGGTCATATTAGTATAGGGCCTGTATGAGTATTATTACACTTCTGGTGCAGTGTATAGCTCTACGGGAGCCTTTGTATGGCACTACTAGGGACAGGGCCAGCCTTAGGTTGGATGGCACCCTTTGTGGTACTCCCTATTGCTGCCCTCTACAAACCAAAAATTAAACACATATGTAGACACGTACCTACTGGTGTGTGTGTGTGTGTGTGTGTGTGTGTGTGTGTGTGTGTGTATATATATATATATATATATATATATATACTGTACGTACAAAAAGGCAGATGTTTAGGCAAACAGACAATATATATATATATATACATATATATATTCCAAATTATTATGCAAATGTTATTTTTCGCTGATTTTCCTAAATAGTCGATGCAAATGACAGTCAGTATAATCTTTAAGCCATCAACCGTTGAAGTATAATGCCAATTTTATTGAACAAATCTCCTAATGATAACAGATTTTTTTTTAAGAAGTAAAAAACTCAAAATGCACTGTTTCAAATTATTATGCACAACAGAGATTAAAGGTTGTAAAGAGAACTAAAATGGTCATTTGTTGAATTTGCAGCATCATGAGGTCATATTTACAGAAATCAAAAGCTCTTTCAATCAAAAAAAAAACAGGCCAAGTTACATGTTAATATAGGACCCCATCTTTGATATCACCTTCACAATTCTTGCATCCATTGAATTTGTGAGTATTTGGACAGTTTCTACTTGAATATCTTTGCAGGATGTCAGAATAGCCTCCCAGAGCTTCTGTTTTGATGTGAACTGCCTCCCACCCTCATAGATATTTTGCTTGAGGATGCTCCAAAGGTTCTCAATAGGGTTGAGGTCAGGGGAAAATGGGGGCCACACCATGAGTTTCTCTCCTTTTATGCCCATAGCAGCCAATGACACAGAGGTATTCTTTGCAGCATGAGATGGTGCATTGTCATGCATGAAGATAATTTTGGCACGGTTCTTTTTGTACCACGGAAGAAAGTGGTCAGTCATTATCTCTACGTACTTTGCAGAGGTCATTTTCACACCGTCAGGGACCCTAAAGGGGCCTACCAGCTCTCTCCCCATGATTCCAGCCCAAAACATGACTCTGCCACCTCCCTGCTGACGTCGCAGCCTTGTTGAGACATGGTGGCCATTCACCAACCATCCATTACTCCATCCATCTGGACCATCCAGGGTTGCACGGCACTCACCAGTAAACAACACGGTTTGAAAATTATTCTTCATGTATTTCTGAGCCCACTGCAACCGTTTCTGCTTGTGAGCATTGTTTAGGGGAGGCCGAATAATAGCTTTATGCACACTTGCAAACCTCTGGAGGATCCTACACCTTGAGGTTCGCGGGACTCCAGAGGCACCAGCGGCTTCAAATACCTGTTTGCTGCTTTGCAATGGCATTTTAGCAGCTGCTCTCCTAATCCTATTAATTTGTCTGGCAGAAACCTTCCTCATTATGCCTTTATCTGAACGAACCCGTCTGTGCTGTGAATCAGCCACAAATCTTTTCACAGTACGATGATCACGCTTAAGTTTTCTTGAAATATCCAATGTTTTCATAGCTTGTCCAAGGTATTGCACTATTTCACGCTTTTCGGCAGCAGGGAGAAACTTTTTCTTTCCCATATTGCTTGAAACCTGTGGCCTGCTTAATAATGTGGAACGTCCTTCTTAAGGCCCCATGCACACGACGGTGCCCGCAATCACGGCCGCGGGCATGGCCGGCCGCCGACTGCCACCTGCATTTTCGGGCCAAAGTATGGGAGCACGGCCCGCAAAATGCAAAAGAACGGACATGTTCCATAATTTTCGGAACATTTCTACGGCACGGACACCCACCCGTAGCTCTACAGAAAGGTGTCCGCATTCAATGAAAGTGAATTGGGTCCATTTTTGCGGACCCCGATTGCGGTCCGCAAAAACAGAGGTTTTTTACGGTTGTGTGCATGGGGCCTAAGTAGTTATCCTTTGATTAGGCACACCTGGAAAACTAATTATCACAGGTGTCTGAGATTGATTACAATGATCCAAAGAGCCCTAAGACACAATACCATCCATGAGTTTAATTGAGAAACTAATAACTAAATGTTTATGACACTTAAATCCAATGTGCATAATAATTTGGAACACGGTATATATATATATATATATATATATATATATATATATATATATGTAAACAAAAGAAATCCCACAGCACTCCGATGGTTCCAAAAAGTATGTGATTTATTCAGTTAGCAGCTGCAACGTTTCTGTCCTGCTATAGGACCTTTTTCATGCTTGAAAAAGGTCCTATAGCAGGACGGAAACGTTGCAGCTGTTGACTGAATAAATCACATACTTTTTGGAACCATCGGAGTGCTGTGGGATTTCTTTTGTTTATGTCTTATAATCCACGGATCTGGATCACCTGCTTGCACACATTACCGTGTTGGAATCTGTCGCAGAGTGCTGCTTATCTCTACATATATATATATATATATATATATATACACACATACACGCATGCATAGACACACACTCACACACACACAGACACACACACACACACACACATATTCTGGAATATATACATACATAAAAGTAAATATATAGACATAAAGACATATACAACATAGAAAAACAGCAGCACTCACCACATGACAAGGTATATGTATATGTAAAAGACTGGGTGCTCAGCAAGTCGCCCTGATCCTTGGACTAAATACAGGTATTTCAAAAAACAAGATCTTGCAGCACTCCAATAGGCAAAAAAGTGTGATTTATTCAATCCACATAAAGCAAAAGTGCAAAGTTTCAGTCCTGCAATAGGACCTTTCTCAAGCAGATACTATTAAATGTGACGTCGCTACCGCTGTAGCAGACATAACGGCTGCTAGCAGGGCCTCTAGGCATGGGGGGGGCCGTGACAGGGGTGGCATGGGCCCGCTCATGCCGCGGGCCCCGTAGCAGCCGCTATGGCTGCTACAGCAGTAGTTACGCCGCCTCCTAGTCAGGGCTCTTGAAACAGAATCCCCTGCAAGACTCTGGCCGGGAATTTCACTCCTGGAGGAGCCATGATGGCCGCGTCAGCCCATGGCGGCTGAGTGGGCCCTCCCAAGGGTAGTGGGCCTCAGCACTTGACCAGGTTCGCTGGGTGCTGACGCCGGCCCTGCACATAGTGATAACTCTGACTACATATAATGTAGTAAACGTTACCTGCAGTCCTATGAGGAGCATCTCGCTTCAGGTGGCGGCCTGCTGCCTCTCTGGGGGGGTGGTGGCGCCACTGAAACCAACTTCCGCCACCCCCTCCTGCACTATAATTATACCTGCATCTATAGGACGCTGGTACAATTACAATCATAAGTGCTGCATAAGTGCTAAATGTCGTTCCGTGCCCCGCCATTCAGCGCTTTTCAAAGACGTAAGCATAATTGCATCGTTGAATGGAAGGGCAAGGCACCTTACAAATCATTGCGTCGTTCAGCCACAGCAGACCTGTTCAGAAGAGAGCAAGCCTGCATTGCAAGAGGATAGTGCGGGAACGGAATCATGTGAGTATGTAGTGTTGCTTTTTTCTGTTAAAATTGTGAGGGGCTATATGTGGGGCCCTATCTACAGGGGGCTCTATGGGGGGCACTATATACACAAGGCTCTATAGGGGTCACTATATATGTGGGGCACTGTCTACAGGGGACACTATGGTGAACACTGTCTATGGGGGTCTCTTTGGGGGCACTTTATACATGGGGTACTGTGTGTGTGTGGGGGACACAGTGTTTGGTGCTATTATAATCAGGGACACAGTGTAGTGTACTGTTATAATCAGGGACACAGTGTATGGTGCTATTATAATTAGGAATACAATGTATAGTACTATTCTAATTAATCGTGCAGCGTATGACACTATTATAGTTAGGGGCATAGTGTGTGGCACCATGAGAAATGTATCTTCGTTTATAGGTGCAGAAATGTTTGAAAAGTGAGAAGCTGAAGACATCTGAGCGAAAAACGGCTTATAGACATCTGGACCGGATGGAGAAGAAAAGAGAAACAGAATAACTAGAATCTAAGAAGACGTCACCTGTTAGTCACCTAATGTAAATGCTTATTCTGCCTCTAAAGTACTTTAGTCACTTTATGATCTGCAGCGAGATTATGGGTGGTATGATTTATTTTTGTTTGTGAGACAGCAACTCCCAGCATATCCTTACCGTATTTTCGGGCCATGCTGGGAGCTGAAGTTTTACGCTGTAAAAACCTAAACGGCAGGGGTTGCACTAAATTGAGAAGTATTTGTGCTGGCTTTGTATTTATGTACTAAGCTAGGTTCCAATACTGTATTTATGTACTGAGCTTTGTTCTGGTCTTGTATTTATGTACTGATAACTACTATTAGGAAGCACTTGTTCTTTTAATTATCTCCATGACTACTTATCTGGCTTCTGGGCGGTTCTGTTTTAGGAATTTGGTTTAGTATTTATACCTGTTCTTTTCACTTAGTCTTTGTTTGTGAATTTCCTTACCTTCAGGTGTCTAGATCAAGCTTCTGACTAAACCTCAGACCTCTAACTTTTGGACTTCATGGAATACTAACCTTGGCTTGTCTCTCGTTAACCCCTTGCTTGCTGATTTGGATTATCTGCTCCCGGCTGGCTCTGACCTATGCTTTCTCTGGTATCCACTTGCTTATTGATTTGGACTTTCTGTTTAACCCCTGGCTGTCTGGTTTTCCTGTTTTGGTTTGCCTGCATTGCCATCTTATCCAACATTAAACTCTGCTAAAACAACCTGGGTTCTATACAGCAAAAACTATCCCGCCTTGCGGTGGGCTCTGGCGAATACCATAGAATAGCCTTAGACTCTGTTTATCAAAGTTGTGGCGGATTTGAGGTTGGGAATTTATATGCACTCCCTCTCCCAGCAGTCGCCGACAGCCTTTGGGGAATCGCTCTCCTAGCAATTTCATAACACTGAGCTTGGTTCGGGTGCTGTAAATATGTATTGAGCTTGGTTCTGGAGCTGTATATATGTACTGAGCTTGGTTGTGGTGTTGTATTTATGTACTGAGCTTTGTTCTGGTGCTGTATATATGTACTGAGCTTCGTTCTGGTGCTGTATATATGTACTGAGCTTGGTTCTGGTGCTGTATTTATGTACTGAGTTTTGTTCTGGGGATGTATACATATGTATTGAGCTTGGTTCTGGGGCCGTATATGTCAGAGCTTGGTTCTGATGCTGTAATTATATAGGATATATTTATAATAAAAAAAATTGCAGGGCAGATGGAATTGTTTTCAATTCATTGTATATTTAATGGGAACCTGTCTGGTAGTTTTAACCCCATGATCCGCCACCATGTGGTTATACATGACCTGACAATATTTCCATATATTCCCTTTGTATATTTTTTTTCAGATGCAGCAAAATCTATAAAATCAAATTTTAAAACGCTGCACGTTATATGCTAATTACTCATTAAAGGTTCATGGGGCGGTACCACTATCCTGAAGAGTCACATAGTCCTGCCTCCAAACCTACTGCTTGATTGACATCCCCCTGGCTGTTATACATCACTACCAGTCTCCTCCAACTTTCTTGGATGTGCCATTGCTTGTACTACTTGGGCACACACCGTGCAGCGAGGTTTACTCTTCCTGGCTTCATCGCCATACCATGCATGACAGGAGAGTACAAGGCATTGGCGCACTTGCAAGAGTTGGAGGAGGCTGCTAGTGATGTAGAACAGCCAGGGGGATGTTAATAAAGATCAATTTTCACCTCAGGCAGAAGAATATCTAGAATTGGCCCTGTATTTACCACAGATAACACACAGTGATGACTCTCTGAGTACAGCTAATGCAGTAGATGTTACCTGCAATCCTATGTAACTCCACATATAACACACTCTGATAACTGTACCCACACAGCTACATATAAACACACACAGAGACATATACTGTATACACACACACAAAGAAAAATATAAACACTAAAGGAGACATATATACACATACAGACATATATAGACACACAGGCACATATACACACACATACTGGAACATATACACAGACAAACACAGACAATATATACACACATCACACATAGACACTTACCATCTCTCCTTGCTGCACAGGCTTGCAGGCTTTTTGCAGGGTGGGCTGTGGGTTGAGCTTCCTCCTCTGCTCGTTTCCTCCATGTGTGTAACCAGGAGCAGAGGACGGAGCAGAGCCCAGTGGCGCCCCCTACATACTGGGAGGTTGCAGCACCCTGTGCACTCGCACAGGTCGCACACCCTTAAGGCCGGCCCTGATTAGGAAGACAGTTTGGCACTACTTGGGACACTGTTAGTCACTACTGTGGGAACTGTATGAAACAATTGGGGGCACTGAATGGCACTATGAGAATATTGAGTGGCACTACTGGGGGCACTGTATGGCACCGATGGGAAGTGTGTGGCACTACTCAAGGCACTATGTGGTACTACCAGGACATTTGTGGGAGAACTTTTTATGGCACTATTGGTTAGGCTAGTGCATGGCACCTATGTTGGCACTCTGAGAGAAGTGTTTGAGCATTATCTACAAAATACCATATAATACAGAATTAAATTTGGTTGCGTGGCCAATGTGTTCAGTAAGGAATGCAGCAAGAGAGAAAAATGTATAAAGCACATTGACATGACATTTCTATTTGCAAATCTTCACATAATCACTAGATGTGAAGTAGAAAAACCTACAGCCATTTTGCATGCTCCCACGCTTTGTCAAGGGAGGCCTCATAATGTTATATCCACCCACATAACAAATACTAAATACATGAATACAAAAAACATAATCAAATTTAAAATACTAAAAAGCAAGGGCACGGACACACGCTGAAAGAGTAGGGGGAGGGCCAACTAGACCAGGGTTACAGGGGAGGTAGAAGTTAAGAGGGGTGGGAAGAGAGGGAACAAAAAAGGGTAGTGGCATAAAGGGGGCGTGGATTAGGGTAGGCACATAAGGCGAGGAGCAGGAGCTTCGCGCCATTCAGGAGGACAGCAGAACATTGTCAGTACTGACCTCCAGCATGCAGGCACTGATGGAGCAGTTGCGGGCAGCGGTGGCGGAGCGGGGTATGGCCTGGCTGGAAGAGGAGTTAGGCCGGACGGGTCGTGTGGCATCCGGGCAGGACCTGTTTGCAGCTGCTGGGTCTGCGGAGTCGCCGGGGCTGTCTCACTCGGCGACGTAATCACCGGAAGTGGTGGCGTCTCTTCTCCGTCGGTCGCGGTGGTCGCGTCCTCCAGAGCGCCTCATTCCGGAAGCTCGGCCTCGGGTTCGGCGCAGGCTTAGGAGCCCCACAAGGGATTCTCCAGGCAGGGCTTCCGCTTCCACTGTCCGGGGGCGGGGATCCAGGTCTGAGAGGAATCCTGCTTGCCGGCCGAGCCCTGCGGAGAGAGAAGGATCGGACTCCAGGCAGAGGGGACGGCCTTCTGTCTCCCGGTCTGCACCACGTAAAGCTGCGGTGGGCCGGTCTGGCGATGCTCCTGTCGGACGGCCCACCAGGCACAGGATTGATGTCCCTGCGTCTACGTGCAGGCCGCGGTCGGCGGTGCTGCGGAAGAGCGCGGAGGAGGAAGAGACAGTGGGGATGTCGGGATGGCCCCAGTCAGCGACGGGGGTACCTGAAGTACGAAACGGAGGAAGCGACCGAGAGCCTGCGGCGACGGTCTTGGTCGCAGATGTCCGGAGGTCGCTGAGGATGGTGCCGTGCCTGATGAGGGAGGTCATCGTGGGGATTCCATCGCTCCGGCTGGTGGGAACTCAGCGCCCACGCAGCTTGGTGAATCATGATCACCTTTTCCTACTTTTCCTGCTATATTTAGGCCCTTGGAGGTTGGGGGTGGCTCCCAAGTGGGGGGAAGTTAGAGATTTCAGTGGTAGTGGGGTGGTGTCTGCGTCTAGTGAGGGGGGAGAGGTTCGTGAGTTGTTGGGTTGCCTGAAAGCTCTGCTGGCGCGTTGCGAGGGTGGTTGGTCGCAAGCCCCGTCCCCGGTCTCGGCGTGGGTACCTGGGTCGGGTGATTCGTTAGCGAAGGTTGTGTGTCCTTCTGGGGCAGCCCCCCACGGGAGTGGGGGTGGGGTTACGGTGTCGGTGCAGACTGATAAAGATAAATAGGTAGATAGGGTGCGATTGGATGTTAAGGTGAAAGGGGCGGTGTATGTCTGTTTTGAGGGGCCTTTGGGCGCTCATTTAAAACCGGAAGTGAGGGAGAAGATTTGGATGGATGAATATGTGGAAATATTCTCCCTTCTCCCCTTAGAGAAATTTAATTTGGATTAGGGTAAGAGGTGGGAGAGTAAGAAAGAAGAGGAGGAGAAGCGGAGATATCGGTTGATACCGCAAACATTCTTGAATTGGTTGCAGGCTTTTGCCATTCTGGCGAGTGTTATAGTGGAAAAGGCGCAAGAGAATTGTTCGGCCCTTTTTAGTTACATGGACGCGATAGGCGAAGCTCATCGGGCGTATGGGGGGCAGACCTGGTTGCGCTACGATGAACAGTTTAGACAGAGGAAAGCGGTTCATCCAAATATTAGATGGGACAACAATGACATTGGGCTATAGTTAAGGTTGATGGCCCCGGCTAAGTTTGGGCAGTCCTTTCCAGGGAGGAGCCGGAGTCGCCGGCCCCTCTGGACGAGATGGTCAAACCGGAAGTGCGACAGGCGGAAGGATGGGATTGTGCTGGCAGTTCAATGATGGCCAAAGCAAGTTTGGGGCGGCCTGTAAGTTTAAACATTCCTGTTCGTCCTGCGGCGGGACATCACACGGGTCCGCAAAATGTTTTAAAAAAGGTAAAGGGCAGGGTGGGGGTAGTGGTAGTCATGGGTCTGACGCCGGTGAAGTGGGTAGAGATGGAACCCTACCTCTATAGGTTCCCGGACATTGAGAGTGGCAGGATGTTGTTACATGGTTTTCAGTTTGGTTTTAAAATCCCTCCCCCTCCTCACGTGGTTCCTTTTTCGGTGCGGAATCTGTGATCTGCGCTGCAATATCCCGAGGTGGTTACAGACAAGTTGTGTAAGGAGGTCCGGTTAGGGGTCCTTTCGGGTCTATCCCAATCCCTGATCTGGTGGTCTCTACTCTCGGGGTTGTGCCAAAGAAGGAGCCGAATAAATTTCGGCTCATTCATCATCTGTCTCACCAGCGGGGGTTGTCTGTTAATGACGGCATCGCCCCATAGCTGTGCTCTGTGGTTTATACGTCGTTTGATGCGGCGGTGGAGTGGGTGTGGCGATACGGGACGGGCGCGCGCATGGCTAAGACTGATATTGAATCGGCGTTTCGCCTTCTTCCCGTGCACCCCTATAGGCTATTAGGATGTTACTGGAATGGGGCGTATTATGTGGATCATTGTCTTCCCATGGGCTGCTCAGTTTCCTGCGCCTATTTTGAAGCTTTCAGTATATTCCTGGAATGGGTGGTTCGTGAGGTGGCGGGGGTCTCATCGCTCATTCATTATTTAGATGACTTTCTTTGTGTCGGCCCCTCGTGTTCCTCGGTGTGTGCTAATTTGTTGGGTGCGGTGCAATGGGTGGCTCGTCGTTTTGGGGTTCCTTTGTCCCCGGAAAAAACGGAGGGTCCCAGGACTTGCATTCTTTTTCTGGGGATTACGTTGGATTCTGTGGCTATGGAATGCCGGCTCCCTAGTGATAAATTGGATGCGCTGCGGGGGGAGGTTACTAGGGCGGGACCACTTAGGAAAATACCTCTACAGGAGTTGCAATCGTTACTGGGCAAGCTTAATTTCGCGTGTCGGATAATGCCGATTGGTAGGATTTTTTGTCGGAGGTTGGCGGCGGCGACGGCGGGCGTCCGGGCTCCGCATCATTTTGTTAGGTAAACTAAGGAACACCGGGATGATTTGGCGGTATGGCAGGAGTTCTTGGAGTTGTATAATGGGATGACGTTATTTATATCCCCGGTGGTGGATAATGTGAACTGGTAGTTGTTTACGGATGCATCGGGTAGCGTGGGTTTCGGCGTTTATTGTAATGGACAATGGTGCGTGGGGCAATGGCCGGCAGAATGGGTGACATTGGGGTTGGTACGGAATCTGGTACTGCTGGACCTATTTCCCATTCTGGTGGCAGTGGAGGTTTGGGGGGAGCGTTTCCGGAATTGTAAAGTGCGATTCCACTGTGATAACATGGGGGTGGTATTGGCCATCAATAACGTGTCGGCGTCTTCACCCCCAGTAGTTAGGTTGTTGCGTCGGCTGGTTTTGCGGTGCTTGTCTCTTAATGCTTGGATTGTGGCGGTCCATGTTCCTGGGGTGCAAAATGACATTGCAGATTCTCTCTCTCATCTACAGTGGGAGTGTTTTCGGCTTTTGGCTCCAGAAGCAGAGGAGGCAGGGATCGACTTCCCGGAGCGGCTGTGGAACTTGGTCTATGAGCAGCGGGAGATTTGATACGGTCCTCTCTAGTGCCTGGTACATGGTCGGGGCGTCGAGGGACTGGATGGCATGATTGGCGGGTGTGCCGGAAGCTCGCTCGAGTGCTGATCAGGTGGTCGCTTTATTGGGGTTATTGGGTCGGGTGGCAGAGGCGGGCTGGTCGGGTCGGTGTCTAAGGTATCTCGTTTTGTGGCGGCACTAGCTTTCGGTTTCAAGCTACGAGGTACAAGGGATATTACAAAGGAGTTCTTGGTGGTTCAGGCCCTGAAGGGGTTTTGTAGAGGTGTGCGTCAGCCGGACGGCCGTCGTCCTGTATCTATTGCACTTTTGGAGCAGTTAGGGGAGGCGTTGGTGGGGGTTTGTTTCTCGGGCTTTGAGGTGAAACTTTTTAGTTTGGCTTTCTCTTGGGCTTTCTTTGGGGCGTTGCAGATAGGGGAATTGGTGGCTCCCAGTAAAAAGAGGGAAGGGGGTTTGCGGGTGGAGGATGTGTTGTGGTCGGTGGAGCGGGTGGAGTTTTGGGTCAGACGTTCTAAGACGGATCAATGTGGCAGGGGGAAGAGGGTGGTTTAGGTGCAGTAAAGGGGGCGGATATGTGCCCGGTGGGTTGCGTTGCCAGTTATGTTTCGGTGTACAAGTATCATAGTCGGGGTCCGCTGTTGTGCCATGAGGATGATTCTTTCTTGTCACGTGGTCAGTTCTCTGGTGTTTTTCGCAGATACCTCGAGGTGTTAGGTTTGGATGTGTCGGTTTATTCTCCTCATTAATTTCGCATAGGGGCTGCTACGGAGGCAGCTGCGCGGGGGTTGGGTCCGGAGGTGGTGAAGAGGATAGGTCGGTGGGAATCCGGGAGGTACAAAACTTATGTGCGTCCCCAGTTCGTGTGATGACAGCTGGTTTGGGTTACTTTCCCTGCTCCTCCCCCCCCTCCCTCCCCCTCCTTTCTCCCATTTTTGGATAAAGTCAGATTTCTCAATTTTCCTTTTCTGTCATTTTAGGTGGCTTACCATCATTGGTGTGGATACTGGGGCACTCTTATGTGCACTGGGGGGCTTTGAGGGCAGATGTTCGCCCTGATGGGTGGCAGCTAGGGTTCCAGAGATCTGCGGTGGTCATTCGTTGGCTAGGCATACGAGGTATGGTGTGGAGTCGAGTTCTGCCCGATTTTCATAGATATGCCCCGTTGGATAGGGCGCCAGACGTGTTGGTTCTACATGTGGGGGGTAACGATTTGGGAACTCGTCCTTTTAGAGAGCTGATCAGGGACATAAAATATGATCTGCTCCGGTTGTGGTCCTGTTTTCCCAAGGTGAAGGTGGTCTGGTACGAAATCGTCCCTCGCAGCGTCTGGAGACACGCGCAGTCAGTGTCAAGCATTAACCCCTTCCCTCTTTAGCCACTTTTGACCTTCCTGACAGAGCCTCATTTTTCAAATCTGACATGTTTCACTTTATGTGGTAATAACGTTGAAATGCTTTCACCTATCCGGGCGATTCTGAGATTGTTTTCTCGTGACACATTGGACTTTAAGATAGTGGTAAAATTTGGTCGATACATTCAGTATTTAATTGTGAAAAACACGAAAATATAGTGAAAAGTTGCAAAAATTAGCATTTTTCTCAATTTAAATGTATCTGCTTGTAAGACAGGCAGTAATACCACACAAAATTGTTGCTAATTAACATCCCCCATATGTCTACTTTAGATTGGCATCGTTTTTTGAACATCCTTTTATTTTTCTGTGACCTCACAAGGCTTAGAACTTTAGCAGCAATTTCTCACATTTTCAAGAAAATTTCAAAAGGCTATTTTTACAGGGGCCAGTTCAGTTGTGAAGTGGTTTTGAGGGCCTTATATATTAGAAACCCCCAAAAAGTCACCCCATTTTAAAAACTTCACCCCTCAAAGTATTCAAAACAGCATTTAGAAAATGTCTTAACCCTTTACACATTTCACAGGAATTAAAGCAAAGTAGAGGTGAAATTTTCAAATTTCATATTTTTTTGCAGAAATAAATTTTTAATACAATTTTTTTTATAACACAGAAGGTTTTACCAGAGAAATTCAACTCAATATTTGTTTCCCAGTTTCTGCAGTTTTAGGAAATATCCCACATGTGGCCGTAGCGTGCTACTGGACTGAAGCACCGGCCTCAGAAGCAAAGGAGCACCTAGTGGATTTTGGGGCCTTATTTTTGTTAGAATATATTTTAGGCACCATGTCAGGTTTGAAGGGCTCTTGCGGTGCCAAAACAGTGAAAATCCACCAAAAGTGACCCCATCTGGGAAACTAGACACCTCAAGGAAATTATCTAGGGGTGTAGTGAGCATTTTGACCGCACAGGTTTTTTACAGAAATTATTGGAAGTAGGCCGTGAAAATTAAAATCAACATTTCTTCAAAGAAAATGTAGGATTAGCGATTTTTTTTCTCATTTCCACAAGGACTAAAGGAGAAAAAGCATCGCAAAATTTGTAAAGCAATTTCTCCCGAGTAAAACACTACCCCACATGTGGTAATAAATGGATATTTGGACACACGGCAGGGCTTAGAAGGGAAAGAGCGCCGTTTGGCTTTTGGAACTCAAATTTAGCAGGAATGGTTTGAGAGGCGATGTCACATTTACAAAGCCCCTGAGGGGACAAAACAGTGGAAACCCCCCACAAGTGACCCCATTTCGGAAACTACACCCATTGAGGAAATTATCTAGGGGTATAGTGAGCGTTTTGACCCCACAGGTTTTTTGCATAAATTATTGGAAGTAGGCTGTGAAAATGATAATCTAAATTTTTTCAAAGAAAATGTAGGTTTAGCTAATTTATTCTCATTTCCACAAGGACTGAAGGAGAAAAAGCACCGTAAAATTTGTAAAGCAATTTCTCCCGAGTAAAACAATACCCCACATGTGGTAATAGACGGTTGTTTGGACACACGGCAGGGCTTAGAAGGGAAAGAGCGCCATTTGGCTTTTGGAGTTCACATTTAGCAGGAATGGTTTGCGGAGGCCATGTCACATTTACGAAGCCCCTGAGGGGACAAAACAGTGGAAACCCCCCACAAGTGACCCCATTTTGGAGACTACACCCATTGAGGAAATTATCTAGGGGTATAGTGAGAGATTTGACCCCACAGTTTTTTTGCAGAAATTATTGGAAGTAGGCCCTGAAAATAATAATCTACATTTTTTCAAAAAAAATCTAGGTTTAGCTAATTTTTTCTCATTTCCAGAAGGACTGAAGGAGAAAAAGCACCACAAAATTTGTAAAGCAATTTCTCCCGAGTAAAACAATACCCCACATGTGGTAATAAACGGCTGTTTGGACACACGGCAGGGCTTAGAAGGGAAACAGCACTATTTGGCTTTTTGAGATCACATTTAGCAGGAATGGTTTGCGGAGGCCATGTCACATTTGCAAAGCCCCTGAGGGGACAAAACAATGAAAACGCCCAAAAAGGGACTCCATTTAGGAAACTACACCTCTTGAGGAATTCATCTAGGGGTGTAGTAAGCATTTTGACCCCACAGACGTTTCATAGAATTTATTAGAATTAGGCAGTGAAAATAAAAACAGTCCTTTTTCTTCAATAAGACGTAGCTTTAGCGCAAATTTTTTCATTTTCTCAACAAATAAAGGAAAAAAAAGAACCCAACATTTGTAAAGCAATTTCTCCCGAGTACGGCAATACCCCATATGTGGTCATAAACTGCTGTTTGGGCAAACGGCAGGGCTCAGAAGGAAAGGACCGCCATTTGGAGTGCAGATGTTGCTGGATTGGTTTCTGGGCGCCTGTGGGCCCAAAACAGTGGAAACCCCCCAGAAGTGACCCCATTTTGGAAACGACACCCCTCAATGCATTTACCAAGGGGTGTAATAAGCATTTTAACCCTGCAGGTGTTTTGTAGAAATTAGTGTTCACTCGATGTTGCAGAGTGAAAATGGGATTTTCTTCCATAGATATGCCAATATGTGGTGCCCGGCTTGTGCCACCATAACAAGACAGCCCTCTAATTATTATGCAGTGTTTCCCGGTTTTAGAAACACCCTACATGTGGCCCTAATCTTTTGCCTGGACATATGACAGGACTCAGGAGTGAAGAGTACCATGCGGAGTGGAGGCCTAATTTGGCGATTTACAAAGTATTGGTTCACAACTGCAGAGGCTCAGATGTGAAATAATAAAAAGAAACCCCTGAGAAGTGACCCCATTATGGAAACTGCACCCCTCAAGGCATTTATTAAGAGGTGTAGTGAGAATTTTCACCCAACAGGTCTTTTCCATAAATGAATGCGCTGCGGATGGTGCAAATTAAAAATTTATATTTTTCCCTAGATATGCCATTCAGTGGCAAATATGTCATGCCAAGCTTATGAAGCTGGAGACACACACCCCAAAAATTGTTAAAAGGGTTCTCCCGGGTATTACGATGCCATATATGTTGAAGGAAACTGCTGTTTGGGCACGCTGTAGGGTTCAGAGCAGAGGGAGCACCATTTGGCTTTTGGAGAGCGGATTTTGCTTGGTACTAAATTTTTTGAGTATTGCTGGTGTTTTATAATGTGGGGGTACATGTAAGCGGGGCGGAGTATATAAGGGGCATAGTCAGGTGGTATGAAAAAAAATTAATAATCCATAGATGTGTGTTACGCTGTGAAGCAATCCTTTCCGCACAGGCCAGTGTCGCACTGATAAATGGTGTAATTTCTTATCCCCCTTTTGGTCCACACTCGGCACCTTTGTAGTTTGGGGAATTTTGCTAGGAAGTGTTGTCCTGGTATAATACGGGCACCGTCGCTTCCAGCGGATATGTTTGGGCCCTCCCTTTCCTGGTTCCCTAATTTTAGGTCCTTGATAAATCGCCTCTTCAAACAGAAGAAATGTTCCCCTCGGGCACAACTGCATATTTTTTTATTTCCTGTCTTATTGGAGCCATAACTAATTTTATTTTTCATAGACGTAGCGGTATGAGGGCTGGTTTGTTGCGGGATGAGCTGTAGTTATTATTGGTACCATTTTGGGGTACATGTGACTTTTTGATCACCTTTTATCCTATTTTTTGGGATGCCAGTTAAACAAAAAAATGCAATTCTGGCACAGCTTTTTTCGTTTTTTTTATACAGCGTTCACCATGCGTTATAAACTACATGTTAACTTTATTCTGCGGGTCAGTACGATTCCGGCGATACCTAATTTATAGCATTTTTTTATGTTTTACAACTTTTTTCACAATAAAATTACTTTTGTAAAAAGAATGTATTTTTTTTCTGTCGCAAAGTTGTGAGAACCATAACGTTTTAATTTTTTTGTCGACGGAGGTGTATGAGGGCTTGTTTTTTGCGGGACGAGCTATAGTTTTTATAGGTACCATTTTTGGATACGTGCGACTTTTTGATCACTTTTTATTCTAATATTTGTAGGGCAAAGTGACTGAAAAACAGAAACTCTGGTAACGTTTTTTACGGTTTTTTTTACGCTGTTCACCGCGTGCAATAAATAATACAATATTTTGATACCTCAGGTCGTTACGGTCGTGGCGATACCAAATACATATGGTTTATTATTATTTCTCAATAATAAAGGACTTGATAAGAGTAAAAGGGGGATTGTGTTTTATTTGATTACTTGAAACTTTTATTGTTTTCAAACTTTTATTTTTTGCACTTTTTTTTACACTTTTTTACACTTTTTTATACTTTTTTTACACTTTTCTTCAAGTCCCACTAGGGGACTTGAAGGTCCAACGGTCAGATTTTTTTTTTTCTAATACATTGCACTACCTATGTAATGCAATGTATTAGATCTGTCAGTCATTCACTGACAGCAAGCCGATTAGGCTTCGCCTCCCGGCGGGGCCTAATAGGCTTCCGTAATGGCAGAGCAGGAGACCATTGTGTCTCCTGTTGCCATAACAGCAGTCGCCAGTCCCGATTGCCTGTCAGGGCTGGCGATCTGCAAGTAACCGCTACGATGCAGCAATCGCTTTCGATTGCTGCATCGAAGGGGTTAATGGCAGGGATCGGAGCTAGCTCCGGTTCCTGCCGTTACAGGTGGATGTCAGCTGTACAGTACAGCTGACATCCACCGCTGATGACGCCGGATCAGCTCCTGACCCGGCGCCATCTTGCCGGCAGCTACGGAAGCCGATCAGGCTCCGCCGCCGGGCGGATCTTGACCGGCTTCGGTGCTAGGCAGACCGGGAGGCCAGTATTAGGCCTCCGGTTGCCATTGCAGGCACCGGAACCCCGGCAATTTCATTGCTGGGGCTCCGATGAGCTGCAAACACCTTAAGTGCAGCGATCGCGTTTGAGCGCTGCACTTAAGGGGTTAATGGCGGGGATCGAAGCTAATTTCGGTCCCCGCCATTACAGTCGGATGTCAGCTGTAAGATACAGCTGAGATCCGGTGATGATGGCACCGACTCAGTTTCTGAGCCGGTGCCAAACATTTGACGTACATGTACGGCATTTTGCGGGAAGTCAACGCTTTCCATGACGTACAAGGACCTTTCCAGGACCTTTCCAGGACCTAAAATTAGGGAACCAGGAAGGGGAGGGCCCAAACATATCCGCTGGAAGCGACGGTGCCCGTATTATACCAGGACAACACTTTCCCAGCAAAATTCCCCAAACTACAAAGGCGCGGAGTGTGGATCAAAAGGGGGATAATAAATGACACCATTTATCAGTGTGACACCGGCCTGTGCAGAAAGGATTGCTTCACAGCGTAACACACATCTATGGATTATTTTTATTTTTTTATACCACCTGACTATGCCCCTTATATACTCCGCCCCGCTTACATGTACCCCCACATTATAAAACACCAGCAATACTCAAACAAATATAGTACCAAGCAAAATCCGCTCTCCAAAAGCCAAATGGTGCTCCCTCGGCCTTGAACCCTACAGCGTGCCCAACAGCAGTTTCCTTCAACATATATGGCATCGTCATACCCGGGAGAACCCTTTTAACAATTTTTGGGGTGTGTGTCTCCAGCGTCATAAGCTGGGCATGACATATTTGCCACTGAATGGCATATCTAGGGAAAAATATAAATTTTTAATTTGCACCATCCGCAGCGCATTCATTTATGGAAAAGACCTGTGGGGTGAAAATGCTCACTACACCCCTTAATTAATGCCTTGAGGGGTGCAGTTCCATAGTGGGGGTCACTTATCAGGGGTTTCTTTTTATTATTTCACATCTGAGCCTCTGCAGTTGTGAACCAATACTTTGTAAATCGCCAAATTAGGCCTCCACTCCGCATGGTACTCTTCACTTCTGAGCCCTGTCATATGTCCAGACAAAAGATTAGGGTCACATGTAGGGTGTTTCTAAAGCCGGGAAACACCGCATAATAATTAGAGAGCTGTCTTATTATGGTGGCACAAGCCGGGCACCACATATTGGCATATCTATGGAAAAAAATCCCATTTTCACTCTGCAACATTGAGCGCACACTAATTTCTACAAAACACCTGCAGGGTTAAAATGCTTACTACCCCCCTTGGTAAATGCATTGAGGGGTGTAGTTTCCAAAATGGGGTCACTTCTGGGGGGTTTCCACTGTTTTGGGCCCACAGGTGCCCAGAAACCAATCCAGCAACATCTGCACTCCAAATGGCGGTCCTTCCCATCTGAGCCCTGCGGTTTGCCCAAACAGCAGTTTATGACCACATATGGGGTATTGCCGTACTCGGGAGAAATAGCTTTACAAATGTTGGGTTCTTTTTTTCCTTTATTTGTTGAGAAAATGAAAAAATTTGCGCTAAAGCTACGTCTTATTGAAGAAAAAGGACTGTTTTTATTTTCACTGCCTAATTCTAATAAATTCTATGAAACATCTGTGGGGTCAAAATGCTCACTACACCCCTAGATGCATTCCTCAAGAGGTGTAGTTTCCTAAATGGAGTCCCTTTTTGGGCGTTTTCATTGTTTTGTCCCCTCAGGGGCTTTGCAAATGTGACCTGGCCTCCGCAAATCATTCCTGCTAAATGTGATCTCAAAAAGTCAAATAGTGCTCTTTCCCTTCTAAGCCCTGCCGTGTGTCCAAACAGCCGTTTATTACCACATGTGGGGTATTGTTTTACTCGGGAGAAATTGCTTTACTGGAGATGAGAAAAAATTAGCTAAACCTACATTTTCTTTGAAAAAATGTAGATTATTATTTTCAGGGCCTACTTCCAATAATTTCTGCAAAAAAACTGTGGTGTCAAATTGCTCACTATACCCCTAGATAATTTCCTCAATGGGTGTAGTTTCCAAAATGGGGTCACTTGTGGGGTGTTTCCACTGTTTTATCCCCTCAGGGGCTTTGTAAATGTGACATGGCCTCCGCAAACCATTCCTGCTAAATTTGAGTTCCAAAAGCCAAATGGCGCTCTTTCCCTTCTCAGCCTCGCCGTGTGTCCAAACAGCCGTTTATTACCACATGTGGGGTATTGTTTTACTCGGGAGAAATTTCTTTACAAATTTTACGGTGCTTTTTCTCCTTTAGTCCTTGTGGAAATGAAAAAAAATTAGCTAAACCTACATTTTATTTGAAAAAATGTAGATTTTCATTTTCACAGCCTACTTGCAAAAATTTCTGCAAAAAACCTGTGGGGTCAAAATGCTCACTATACCCCTAGATAATTTCCTCAAGGGGTATAGTTTCCAAAATGGGGTCACTTGTTTGGGGTTTCCACTGTTTTGTCACCTCAGGGGCTTTGTAAATGTGACCCGGCCTCCGCAAACCATTCCTGCTAAATGTGAACTCCAAAAGCCAAATAGCGCTCTTTCCCTTCTCAGCCACGCCGTGTCTCCAAACAACCGTTTATTACCACATGTGAGGTATTGTTTTACTCGGGAGAAATTGCTTTACAAATTTTGCACAGTAGAAGGAAGTCGGCACCACTCTCAATCTTCACAGCATGGAACAGGCAGATAGATGCAAGTGGAGTCAGGGTTTCCTCATTTAAGCAAACTTCGGGCGGTGCTCAGCATAAAACAGACAGTCTTGTAGTATAATATAGATGAAACAAATGAAAATGCGGCACTCACCCGTTTGCAAATCTTTTTAACTATATTGTGTCAGCTTGGCGAGGATAAAAGCATTACAGGGAGGACAGCTAGTTGTAGGTTACAGCCTGTTTCGCGCTGGAGATTGCGCTTCTTCTGACCAAATTTTGCGGTGCTTTTTCTCCTTTAGTCCTTGTGGAAATGAGAAAAAAAATCGCTAATCCTACATTTTCTTTGAAGAAATGTTGATTTTAATTTTCACGGCCTACTTCCAATAATTTCTGTAAAAAACCTGTGCGGTCAAAATGCTCACTACACCCCTAGATAATTTCCTTGAGGTGTCTAGTTTCCCAGATGGGGTCACTTTTGGGGGATTTTGACTGTTTTGGCACCGCAAGAGCCCTTCAAACCTGACATGGTGCCTAAAATATATTCTAACAAAAATAAGGCCCCAAAATCCACTAGGTGCTCCTTTGCTTCTGAGGCCGGTGCTTCAGTCCAGTAGCACGCTACGGCCACATGTGGGATATTTCCTAAAACTGCAGAAACTGGGCAACAAATATTGGGTTGCATTTCTCTGGTAAAACCTTCTGTGTTATAAAAAAAATTGTATTAAAAATGTATTTCTGCAGAAAAATATGAAATTTGTAAATTTCACCTCTACTTTGCTTTAATTCCTGTGAAATGTGTAAAGGGTTAAGACATTTTCTAAATGCTGTTTTGAATACTTTGAGGGGTGAAGTTTTTAAAATGGGGTGACTTTTTTGGGGTTTCTAATATATAAGGCCCTCAAAACCATTTCACAACTGAACTGGCCCCTGTAAAAATAGCCTTTTGAAATTTTCTTGAAAATGTGAGAAATTGGTGCTAAAGTTCTAAGCCTTGTGAGGTCATAGAAAAATAAAAGGATGTTCAAAAAACGATGCCAATCTAAAGTAGACATATGGGTGATGTTAATTAGCAACAATTTTGTGTGGTATAACTGCCTGTCTTACAAGCAGATACATTTAAATTGAGAAAAATGCTAATTTTTGATGTTTTTCACAATTAAATACTGAACATATCGAGCAAATTTTGCCAGTAACATAAAGTCCAATGTGTCACGAGAAAACAATCTCAGAATCGCTTGGATAGGTGAAAGCATTCCGGAGTTATTACCACATAAAGTGACACATGTCAGATTTGAAAAATGAGGCTCTGTCAGGAAGGTCAAAAGTGGCTAAAGAGGGAAGGGGTTAAAAAAGCGGTGTTTATGTTTATGTAAATATGTTAATAATAAAATGGCTGCTGTGGCCGAATTTATCCAACCCACTGTCTGGAGTTTGTTTTTGGGGATGGTTAAGTGGGGGACCGGTGTAGAGGGCCACGGGAGTCAAACAAGGCAGGTGATGATTGGGTGGAGGTGGTGTTTAGACAAATGGAAAGGAGGGTAAGAAAGGACGAGCTCTGTAATCCCATGACCAAGTAAGAACAAAGTAAGAACAAAGTCAACACAGTGCTTTTAGGTCAAATAAATTGCAATTTATGGTGAGTCTCGTGAGATATTTCTTCTTTTGGTGTATATTACCTGGACCATACCTTTTTCCGCTGAGCACCTCCAATATACCGGATTTTGCTATGCAAAGTGTCCTGAAGTATTGATGGGACTTGTGGTACTGTGTCATATAACTAAGATAGAGCAGTGACGGTTTCTTTCTTCTACTTTTGTGGAGTATATATTATATAAGTATATAAGGAGACAGAAATCAAGTCTTTACACTATCTGCACTGTGCAGTCACAACCATAATGTCCCTCCACCGGGTAGAAACAGCCATACTACTTGCTATGAGGCGAATCAGTTAGGAGGCTAGCATGTAGATCTGGTGTAAAGGAAGACATAATGTAAAGTAGTAAATGACTGTACAACTTTGTATGAATAAAATAGTTTTATTTTAAATATCTTTTGTCCGGCATTCATGTGAAGCCAACTTGCCACGCAGAGGTTACTATGCGGCTGTCAGGACAGAGCAGCGGGCACAGTTATTCACATTAATTTACAGCAATCAGTGCTTCTCTTTTTCTGAAGGAAGTGATGATTGGTAGATGACAGTGAATGCTTTACTAAACAGCACTTCCGTTCAGAAATGGACTAACTATTTGATTGTTGTAAATTAATGAGAATAACCTTCTGACAGCTTTGCACAAATCACATAAATTGCGAGACGACCCTAACTAGTACAATGTAAGGCAGCAGCTTTTGTAAACCATGGTAACAATAAGGCTAAAGCATTCATCTGATTCCATGTAATGTGCCTGGATTTAAGGCAGTCATGCTGTGCAATGACATTCTGGGTAAGAGGGAACACATAACTGCATACACTGCAGGGAAACGTCATTTCTGTTTTTGTGCTTTTTATGGTTAGATATTACTAGTTATATTAAATTACTGAACTGTTACTGACTGTATTTTTATGTGGTGGTTATAATATTATTATAGTAGTTGCTATTGTGGCAATAGATTAAACCTGAGAGTGGAGTAGATCATTTTCTGCTCTACTGACAACTATTAATGCATGACAAATTTGACTTTCTTGTCTGATCGGCTGAGCATTTTAGATTATTAGTTACATTGCTGTGCCCAGATGTCATCACTAGTCCCAGCTTTTTATACATTAAACACTTGGGTACCACCAGATGACTATATACTGTACATCAGGCAGGTGTAGTATAGAACTCTAACTCAAATTGTACAAACATAAAGGAAACAAGGAGCAAACATTATTTGAAATAAGTTATAGCCGTCAAATTCACATATAATAAAAAAAACTCTCAATTGTGTCTGGTTGTTAATTGGGGGAAATACCCTCGTGATGAAGGGGTTAAAGTGTCAGAAGCTGGAGCACAAACCACTAGAGAGCAGATCACTATGTATGTAGCTGAATGAGGGATTTTTTTTTGCGGACGACTTGTAGCTTTTATGAATACCATATTGGGGTACTCACGACTTTTTGATCATATTCTTTGGAAGGCAGAATGAACAGAAAATAGGAATACTGGCTTTTTATTTTATATTTTACAGCGTTCACTGTTCGGGTATAGTAACATAACAGTTTTTTAGTTTATGTCATTATGGACACAGCGATACAAATTATGTGTACATTTTCATAATAAAACATTTTGTAGGGAGAAAAAGTGTGTTTTTAATTTTTGTTTCAATCAGATTTTTTATTTATTACTTTATGAAACAATCTTTAAAGAAAAAAAGACAATGAGACTTTACTATGCAATAATTGAATCACTTTTTAATACACTGCAATATTTCTATATTGCAGTGTATTATGCTTGTCAGTGTAAAACTGAGGCATTCTATTAGGGCCTAACCGGCATACGCTTATGGCAGAGCCTGTGTTAGGCCCTGGCTGCCATAAAAATCTGTAAAGAGTGAGAGAGGGGGCCCCCTCCCTTTAAAACCACTTAGATGCCACAGATGGTTATTGACTGCAGCATCGAAGGGGTAGAACGGGCAGGATAAATGCTCATTTCGATCCCACATGCTAGAGCAGGCGCCCGGCTGTTTTTAGACAGACTGGAACCCGCTCTAGCTGGCACGGAACATTTGTGCCGGGATTGTATTGCAGCGCTGCATTTTCACGGCATTGTGACATTAAAAAAGGCATATGGGTGGTCCTTAAGGGGTTAAAGTCGTAGTCTGTCTTTTGGATTGTATAAAGGATATATTTTTCATAGACGTGCTATGAAGTTTGTAAATAGAGCATACTTAATAATGAATTTATATTAAGAAATTTCTATGAAAAATAGCTCTCCTTCAGAATAAAAAAACACTCTCTCTAGTGCCACCTATAGGTTGCTGCCCAGCAAGATAATGTCTGACCCCTTATAAAACCTTGAAGCATGATGGTTTTAGTGCTTTATTATGGGTCGGACATTGACTTCTCTATTTCACTATAAACAGCACTCAATGAGCGATGTGTAGTGAATAGAGGCAGCAGCAATGCCACTTCATATAGAAAAAAATACAAATAACATAAAAAGTAGAAAAAATCATATATCACCTGCACCAACTTATAATCATACGTCGCCATGGTCACCGTGATCATTCCAGGCTATACTTATTTTACTGTATATCAAAATGACTACAACAAATTAGGAAACTGTCATGTCCGTAGCTGCGGGCAGTCAGGTTCACTCTCCTCCTGACGGCCGCAGCCATGGGTCTGCGAGCGCTGGCCCCCATCTCCTCCTCAGGAGACACCAGCGCTCACTTCCACTGACCTCGGCCGGGACCCGTAGGGTGCGCGCTCATGCTCGTGCCTGCTCTTAAAAGGGCAGCGCGCGCTCCCCGGACTTTAATGTTTAAATCAGCCCATGAGTGCCCTGGACTATAAGAGGGGTCCAGCCCCTTGCTTCTATGCTTGAGCATTGTTTGTCGTATCCTAGTTTGTCTATGCAAATAGTCTCCCAGTGTTTTCCAGTTCCCTGTGTTTCCTGTATCCTGTATCCTGTATCCTGTGCTGTCCTGGTCAAGTGCCGTGCTGTGCTATAGTCGTGCTGTGCTGTATTCCACGCCTGTCCTGCAACTCCACGCCTGACATCTACCTGCTGCCTAGTCCCAGCCGAGCCTGCCTTACTACTGTCCGAGCTGCCACAGGTACCCTATACGAACTATAGACTGTTACCTGTACCCTGTTGGCCAGCTGCCATACTGCCAAGGTGGTACGGCCTAGTGGGTCCACTAACCCTACGTGACAGACACCCATTTTAATACTTTATTTTAGTGTGAATTTGCTAATTTAAAAAATAAAAAAAACTATAAATTCAAACAATTTCAATATATTTTAGCTTTTACTCCTTGCAAAACTAAGATAAGGGAAAAATATAACAATAAAAAACTAATCCTATATGTCATGAAAACATATATTTTAGTAGTCCAACAAATAAAACAGTAAGAGCCATTTCAACTACAATGTGCGCAAAATTGTTATAAGTGTCTGGAAATTTAGAAACAAAACACTGAGGGCCATGTTGTCACTACTAGTTGTGTTATCTACCGTAGTACCGCAGCAATGGGGGTGTGTAGCACATTGGGAGTTAAGAAGGCTGTATATGTTATAGTTGAAATTCCAGGTGCATTTATTAAAGAGGAATTTCACCCTTGTTTTACACACAGCATGTGATGTAAGCACTCAATACCATGCCATAATGCATATTACAGGTCCTTCACCGTGACTAGACGTAAGTAGCAAGACCTTTCCTGATTGAGTTTGTTTTTACAGATTTTGCAACCAGAAGCAAGAACCAGAATGGCTTAACAAATAAGTATTTCTCTGAATTGTGAAACCGTCCAGTACACACCAATGGATCTTACTTTTTTTTAATACAGGAACGATTAAACAAGACCTTAAAAAGAAGATGCAGCACTTGGGACATAGGACCTTTTGATACCGAGGAGGATAAAATGTCCAATGAGGGCCAAATAGAAGTGTCCTCATCTGAAAAGGTTTAGCGATTGTTTCAGCTCAACACTAATATTATGATGTAGCAAAGTTCCCGTATCTCTGCAGTACAGATCACTGGGCAATGTCAGTATCTAAGAAATTACACTGGAAAAAACACTCCAGAGAACACATTAAAGGGGTTTTCCCATCAGAGACATTTATGACATATCCACAGGATACGCTATGTCATAAATGTCAGATTGATGCGGGTCCCACCTCTGGGACCCACACTTATCTCTAGAACGGGGCCCGCTAAACCCAGTTCTACCTTTTTCTGCTCCCTCTGCCTCCCCGGTCACTTTCTGACTATATATGGTCGGGACTCGGGAGTTATGAAAACAATGTAGCTCGCTGAGCAGTGTAGCATGCGAGCTACGCTGTTTCCGTACTACCATTCAGTTCTATGGGACTTACGGAAACCGCGTAGCTCAGTGACTTATGCTGTTACCTAATTCATGGTTGGAATTCACTTTGCAGAGAGAGGCAGCCCGCATTTAGAGATATTTCTGACATATTGTAACTTATACTGGAGCATAATCCATAGCATGCGGCATGGCCCAACCCTGGCTTTCACCCTTCCGGCTTCCTCTGGCGCATGCTATGGATTATGCCATGTTTTAAACCTTTTCCCTTTTTTGTAAGAATGGAATAAAAAGCGTGAAGTGAACTTGTCGAAAAAGTGTTGCACTATTTTTTTCTTTGTCCATCTTTGGAGATATATTGTGGTGTTCGACTGGGCTTACCTGGATCGTAACATCTCTACATCCCTGTGTGGAACTACAAGTTGAAGAAAAATCCAAAAAGCACATGATTTGGACTAAGGAATTGCCTTCTTGCATATAGGCTGGGGGATTTTGTACCCTTCGAAGATACATATCAGACTGTGGAACTGTCTTCTATACAACCGTCAGAGCGGTAAAATAATTGCTATATTTTATTTGTATTTGGGTGTTGAGGATTTCATGTGCCTGTCTTGCCTGCTCCGGTCAAAATAACACATATTGAGTAAAGAGCCGGGGATTATTTAATATTTTGTTAAGCATTCTAAATAGTCTTCGAAATCTTTATTCATACATAATTTCAAAAATTACCCTATTAAAGGCATTTAAAAAGAGACACACAAAAACCCATAACCACAAAACATGGGACAGCGGGAATCACGTTAAAGATGTTACATTACCAATCTGCCATAATACTAATATGTCGAACCAAAGGTCAATGTACAAGACCAATAAAAACATACGCATAGTCAAAAAAGTTTGTTATCATGGACAACATGATGTGATGAAGGTGTACATTAACAATGATAATTACCGTGATATGATCATTCCTAATATACGTGTAAAATAATTATTTTAAATGGAAAAAAAATTTGAAATGCTAAACTGTGTCACTCCAAATATAAGTGAAAAAATACCCATAAAATCTGTGCACAAAGGTAAAAAAGAGACACCACCACCATTATTCATCTTCATACTTATTCCTCTGACACCCAACACCTGATATTTATAAATTATCATATTATACTTTCATACATAATTCATAAATGTTAATTTATCATGAAGCCTTTTTCCCCCTCTAGCCATTCAAGAGTAACCAACCTTTTATTATCAATATCATTTACAGAAAAGAAGAGAGACGTACTTGTTTATTTCATCCAAGGGATGCCACTGTTCTCAATATCATGATCCATCTACATTCTTTCTAGGCATAATGTTGCCACCTCTTGCCTCGAGGTAGAACCTGTCTATCCCTCTAAATTGCAAAACTCTCCAATTTCCTCAATGTACTCTCCTAAAATGTCTAGGACTTGACTTCATTTTTTTCATTCTCTGTTTCTTCCAATTTGTGTGCCACTGTTATGTATTTTGCATGTTCTAAAATTCTTACTTGGGATTCTTGTGATGTCAAACCCACATAAATTAGATTGCACAGGCATATTGCTGTTACGGCCATGTACCGAAATGTAAACTCCCTAAGCAACAATCCATTTGACGCAGACTAGACTGGGGTGTGAAGTCTAAGGAATCCCCTGGTCTTCACCCTTAACCACGGCAAGAAAGTGTGGACTTAGCTGGAGAAAAAGTTGTGATTCCCAGGATGGTCAAGGATTGGCGGCAGTGGCTCTGTTGGAGCAAGGCATGGTCAGGAACAGAGCCTGGGGTCATCACCAGGAGAAGCACTACTGATCAAAGAGTTCAGGCAGGACCATAGTCAAGAATAGCCAGTAGTCAGGACTAGGAGAAGTACTACAAGTACTAGGCGCAGTATCCAAGGGTCAAGGCAGGAGCATAGTCTGGAATAGCCAGGAATCAGGACCACAAGTAGTAATACTACAAGTACCAGTAGAGGTATCCAGATGTCAAGGCAGGAGCATAGTAAGGAAACAAGGTCGAGGTCAGGAACAAGAGCAATAGTAAAGCAATCTAAATGCATAGGAACAAGAGCCAGGAAGAATAAGCCTAATCACCAGGCAATGAGTGTGAGACCCGGCTGGGTTTAAATAGCAAGCCTTGATAAGCCCATCAGAAGCAGTCCTGGAAAAAGCATCTTGTTGCATAGCAACAGAGCACAGCTCCAGGAAAAATAGAACCTTTCTTTGTTGCATCAGTAGTGTGTGGTTGTGTAACAGAGACAGAACGCCGCAGGATCCCTGAGGGAATGTAACTATCGCAAAGTGTGGAATTTGAAATTCCTTAAGGGCCTTTTACACAGGCGATAAAAGTCCAAACAAACGTTCGTAGTAATGTTCTTTCCCGATCATTGAGCTGTAAACATGTCAAGCAAATGAAAGATGAATGATAATTCACCTATTTGTTGTTAATGGAATCTGATATAAAAATCATGGTTCGACTGCAGCACATCACCTTGTGTAATCAGGGTATGTGATACCAATATTAATTGAAACTATACGAGTGGGGAAATTAATGATTGCACAAATGATCGTTCATACAAAAAAACTGAACAATAATTGCAACATATAAATGGAAGTAAACGAGCACCAATTGAATTTCGCCAATCGGTGCTCATTAATGGCAATTTATCTGCCTGTGTATAGGGACGCTTAGGCCTTAT
Source organism: Rhinoderma darwinii (assembly GCF_050947455.1). Taxonomy (NCBI): domain Eukaryota; kingdom Metazoa; phylum Chordata; class Amphibia; order Anura; family Rhinodermatidae; genus Rhinoderma; species Rhinoderma darwinii. Next base: position 196,160,094 of record NC_134687.1, read on the forward strand.
TCAGATGAGCGAGTCCACTAAAAATGGACCGTATTTCATGCATTTCAGTTAGTGTAACATCATTGTGGTTTCCGCGTTGCGTCAGTGTGCTTTCCGTGTGGCATCAGTTTTTCACATCCGTGTTTCTCCTCTGCAATCAGTTCCTGTTTTTTTTTGTGGCCAGCTTTTTTTTAGCAACTGTTGCGTGGAACACGGACAGCACACGGATGTCGTTCCTGTGCTGTCCGTGTTTTACATGCACCCATAGACTTCAATAGGCGATGTGGTCCGCAAAAATTGACAAAAAAAGGACATGCAGTGAATTTCACACAACGGACACACGCTGCGTGAAAAAACACGCAAATGTAAATAGCCCCATTGAGTTGCATGGGTCCGTATTCTGTCAGTTATTTCAACAGACAGCACATAGACGTAAAATACGCTTGTCTAAATAAGGCTTAAGTCTGAGTCGAGTCTCAAAATATCTCACATTTTACTATGTGACTACACACTGCACAATTGTCACATGGCATTGATCCTCATATGGATTCTTTCAAGTTAAAAATGCATCTAGGTATGGGACCACACAATGGCTATTACTCCCCCCAAAAATGTAAATTCCTATTTCTTCTTAGACCTGATTCACATCAACTTTCCGAACCTCGGACGTGAAAAACTGCAGTTTTTCACGTCCGAAGTGCATTTGTGCTGTACGCTGCGGGTCGCGTTATCACGCATTCCCCATAGACTAGAGTCTATGGAGAAATGCGTGAAGTGCAAAAAAAATAGGACATGTCCTATATTCTCACGGACCCTTCACACGGTCCGTTGAAACAATGGCCACATTGAATTATACAGGTCCGTGTGACGGCCGTTGTTTCAACGGCCGTCACACGGACGTATTACATGTTCGTGTGTATCCGGCCTTAGGGTTACAGACACTGAAAAAGCAATTTGTCTTTCGACATCCTTATGGACCCTATGTTGGAAAATTTGTTGTTATATGTGGCAATAAATATCACCCTTTGGTCATCTGTCTTTTTATTTCTGGTTCTAACAACCCTCCCTGCGATGTCTCTTTCACTCATTTATACCATTATTCAAAGTATTTTTCCGCATATCCTCTTCGGCAAAATCTCCTTGACAGTTCCAGTACTTGCCTCTGAAAATCCTCGTCCGTTGAAAATATTTGTAATAGCCAATAGGGTTGGAACTTATACTTTTGGAGGATGAAACAATTTTGCAGATATAAGAGAGTTCACAATCGTCTTTTTCCGAAGTATGTCGATTTAGCGCAATCCTTCATCAATAACTTAAATTCTCAAATGATCACTGTACTTTCAAACAACTTGTCTCCCTCTGATAGCTAATGACCTAAATGGCAGAGGTAAAAATCACTTAATTTAAGAAAAAAGACCTCTTACCCCGTAAAATGTATCCAAAGTGTGAGCCACTATGGGGTCCACTTCCTTCCAATATGCTGTTCTCTGCTATGTATCGCAAAAAATAAATAGATGCAATTTTATTGCGAAGTAAGACTTCACACTTCTAGTGCAAGAATAGGGTTGGAAACAGATCCGTAACAAAAACACATTTCACTATCCATAACTGTAGGATGCACACTGTGTCTGAATGTCCGTTAAATCCTCTGTCAAAGCACAGACAGGCATAACAGAAGGGCGTGCATTATTGGTGGTAAGGGTAGTAAAGTCTCAGCATGCGTAGTTCTGGCAGACTTCTGAGCCTATGAACATGCCCACTAAAATGTAATGGATGGCAAATAACGCCGCAGCAGGAACAGGGCTCTCAGTGGAAAAATACAAAATTTAGGAGTGCTGAAAACCAGTTCTAAAGACACAGAAACTTTAATCAATGAAGCCCATGCCTTTATTTACATTTCTGGTGAAAAGACAGGCACGCTTTAAATCAACAATTATCTTGTCTACCAAATGGGTATGTTTATCAAAGTAAAACTTTGAGACATCAAATGTTTATTCACCCGTCAGCGACGTTTCAGCACTCGTAACGGGGCTTTTTTCAAGCAATGATTCAGAGCACTTCAGGGTATAAATATACAAGTGAACAATTCCAATTTAATTGTGCAATAAATATCATCTTATATAAAACCAATGTAATTCATCAATATAGATGAGCGAATCGATTCTACACAAATCAAACTCGGTGTGAATTTTCCAAAAGTTTCGGATTCCAAAACTTTTGGGATTCGTGGCGCACAAATTGTGGCAAAATGATGGCCATCTGCAAGTGCTGACTGTCATTTTACAGACTAGAAAAAGGTTCACAAGACCTCAGGAAGACTCCCCCATAATGCCTTTCAGGCAGCATTCCCAAAATGCACTGCAATTATCCCTCCCTCTACCTATATATGTTGCTGTCACTTTGACATTACATGCTGGCTTTGCATTAAAAAGCTTGAAAGAGGTTGGATTTAACATGGATGCAAGAAAACATCAGAGAGTCTGACACAAGTTTTCAGGGCAATCGGGGTATTATCGATTTGTAACTAATTTTGGGAAATTCTCTCGTCTTTATTCATCAATTATCCGATTGAATGTTCAAAGAAGTAAAATTTTGGGGGCTGAAATGTTGTTACGTTGGTGAACACTTGCTTCATCTATCACTATGGAGTGCGGTCTCACCTTCTTAGTTTGATGGCATCCATTGCAATCCCCAATGGGGATTCCCAATTTTAAAGTTCAGATTGTTGTTCAATATCGCTACATACAAATGTTAACCACTTTCCCCTCCTTGCCATATAACATTGTCAAACAATCTCATCCATAAAACCAGAGGCGCAAAGATTCAGATTGGCGCCCCCCCCAACTTATTTCCCGACATCTCCTTCCCCCTCGTCGTGTTTTCTTTCCCTACCAATCAATGAGATGTAATTTTTTGTTCACAATTTTTTTAACTCGAGTATAAAAGCATTTCTATATTTTACAAGCGATATAATGTAATTAACATAAAAATAAATTAAAATAAAATTTATTAAAGAGGCCACACACAGCCCCCTGTAAATAGCGCCACACACAGCCCCCCGTAGATAGTGCCACACACAGCCCCCTGTAGATAGCGCCACACACAGCCCCCCTTTTAAATAGTGCCACACTCCCCCCCCCCTTGTACTTAGCGCCACACTGTGAACAGACCGGTGAGCAGCAGCCTACCGCTACCACTCTCCGCTCTGCCTGGTGTGACTTACCGGAGGAGCCGAGGAGGTCATTCGGCGCAGGCAGCGGCGGAGTTCCTTCTGACTAGGGTCGGTGACAGCCAGGGCCGGCCTTAGCTTGGATGGCGCCCTGTGCGGGACTCCCTATTGCCGCCCCCTACACAAACCAAAAATGTACTACATATATGGACACGCTGGAACATATATACTGTACATACATAAAGACAGATATTTAAACATACAGGCAAATATACATACACACATTCTGGAATATATACATACAGGTAAATATATATATATATATATATATATATATAGACGTAGACACATATATACGCATAATGATCCCTGACACACACACACCGGCATATAAATACACAGACAGGAACATATACAAATACATAAAAGACACATATATACAAGCACAAAGACACATTCACAAACAGACCCATATATACGCACACAGGCACATATGTACACAGCACAGATAATGTAGATGTTACCTGCAGTCCTATGTAACACCACAGATAACACAGTGATAACTCTCTAAATACAGATAGTAGTGTTACCTGCAGTCCTATGTAACACCACAGATAACACATTGTAGCAGAGCTGAGATTGTAATTCAGCACAATGTGTTATCTGTGGTGTTACATAGGACTGCAGGCAACAGCTACTACATTATCTGTAATCAGATTTATCACTGTGTTATCTGTGGTGTTACATAGGACTGCAGATAACACTACTATCTGTATTTAGAGAGTTATCACTGTGTTATCTGTGGTGTTACATAGGACTGCAGGTAACATCTACTACATTATCTGTACTGTGTAGCAGAGCTGAGATTGTAATTTAGCACACAGTACAGATAATGTAGTAGTGTTACCTGCAGTCCTATGTAAGACCACAGATAACAGTGATATCTCTCTGAGTACAGATAATGTAGTTGTAAAGGATCTGGCAGGCACAACTTCGGGGTTAACGCCCATAGATAATCAGTCTGCACCTGCTTCTATGTCTGTGAGACTGGCTCCATCTTCCACCACTCAGGGTGGCAGGCTTAGGAGTTGGAGAACCTATCACAGCCTGGCCAGACGGAGCTAGCTCCCGCCCTCTGTCTATTTATACCTGCCTTTCCTGTTCCTCCTTTGCTTGTGATTCTTCTCGTTTGGTTTCCTGGCCCTGCTGCAGCTTCTTGTACTATTGTCCTTGCTTCATATTGACCCCGGCTTGCTGACTACTCTCCTGCTCTGCGTTTGGTACCTCGTACACTCCTGGTTTGACTCGGCTTGTTTACTACTCTTCTGCTTTGCGTTTGGCACCTCGTACTCTCCTGGTTTGACTCGGCTTGTTCACTTCTCTTGTTGCTCACGGTGTTGCCGTGGGCAACTGCCCCTTTCTCCCCCTAGCTCTGTGTACCCTTGTCTGTTTGTCTGTCATGCACTTATTGAGCGTAGGGACCGTCGCCCAGTTGTACCCCGTCGCCTAGGGCGGGTCGTTGCAAGTAGGCAGGGACTGAGTGGCGGGTAGATTAGGGCTCACTTGTCTGTCTCCCCACCCCCGTCATTACAGTAGTAATGTTACCTGCAGTCCTATGTAACACCACAGATAACACAGTGATAACTCTCTGAGTACAGATAATGTAGTAGATGTAAGAGACAAACACATGCAGAAACACACACACACACACATAATATTATATATATACACACAGACACTTACCATGTCTCCTTGCTGACAGGTCAGGACGGGCTGTGGGCGGAGCTTCCTCTCTGCTTCTCGACAGAGCACAGAGTAGAGGCAGATGCAGGGAGGCTGCAGCACGGGAGTGGACCTGTCCCCTGACCTGAGTCATCTGACCTCATGTCACTGACGTGAGGTCAGGTGACTGGACTGGTCCACTCCCTGGCCGTCACAGACCCCAGTCAGAACGCTGTAATGTCCTGGCTCTTCCTAAGCTGCTGCAGGTGTCCCACATACGGGGCGCCTGTCAGCAGCGATCAGCTGCTCTTCTGCGCCCCCCTTCCCTATCCTCCGGGTTGCGCCCGGGGCACATGCCCCGCCTGCCCCCCCTAGCTACACCCCTGATAAAACACAACCTTCCATTTCCAACAACGTACAGTATTTGCTACCACCTCCCTGTTTCCAGAGTTCCAAAAATAAATTGGCATAAGATAGGGTACAACACCACTCCATTGCCATGTATTGTACTTGGAGGTAATATATGTCACTAAATGAAAAAAAAAAGATGTGTGAATAAAATTCCAATTAATGCAATCTAAATTCTGCATGTAAAAAAAATAATCTTATTGCTCTCAGGCCACACAAGGGATGTATTGATGTATACAGGGACTCCACATCACACGTCACTAAATACATATCCTGTTTCATCATCGCCCCATCCGGATGTTAAAAATGCATCTGTGGAGTCCAGGGGCGTAACTAGGAAAGACTGGGCCCCATAGCAAACTTTTGACTGGGCCCCCCCCCCTCCCCTGGGTGTCACACAACCCCCCCTTGTAGATAGTGCCTTTTTTACAGCCCCCCTGTAGATAACGCCATACAGCCCCCCCTGTAGATAACGCCATACAGAGTCCCTCTCTGTAGGTAACGCCATACAGAGTCCCCCCTGTAGGTAATGCCATACAGAGTCCCCCCCTGTAGGTAACGCCATGCAGAGTCCCCCCTGTAGGTAACGCCATGCAGAGTCCCCCCCCTGTAGGTAACGCCATACAGAGTCCCCCCTGTAGGTAATGCCATACAGAGTACCCCCCCTGTAAGTAACGCCATACAGAGTCCCCACCTGTAGGTAACACCATGCAGAGTCCCCCCCTGTAGGTAACGCCATGCAGAGTCGTCGTCCCCCTGTAGGTAACGCCATGCAGAGTCGTCGTCCCCCTGTAGGTAACGCCATCCACAGGATAGGGGATACATGTGTGATCGCTGGCACTGATAGGGAGAACGGGGGACTTAAAGTCCCCCAAGTTCTCCATGACTAACCTCTGACTTCCGGCGTCTGCGCAGCTCAATAAAAATGAAAGGAGCGCTGGTCACGCATGCGCACAAGCGCGACCGGCGCTCCATTCATTTCTACGGAGCTGCCGACACAGACCCCGGAAGTCCGAGGTTTGTGATGGAGAACTTCAGGGGACTTTCAGTCCCCCGTTCTCCCTATCAGTGCCAGCGATCACACATGTATCCCCTGTCCTGTGGATAGGGGATACATGTCTTTTGTTTAATGGCAGAGCGGGGAGATACCTCCCTGCTCTGCCGTAGTGTTTAGTGGCGTCGCGCTGCAGCAGCCATAGCGGCTGCTAGCGGAGCCTCCGGCCATGGTGGGGGCCCGTGCCGGCGGGCGACACGGGCCCCCTCATGCCGCGGGCCCCGTAGCAGCCGCTACGGCTGCTACGGCGGTAGTTACGCCACTGGTGGAGTCCCTGATTTATGACGGCAAGCTCTTTACAATTGGGTGCAAATAGTAGTCCAGAAATTTGCCCATTGGCTCAGAGAGACTTCCCCTTCCAGAACATCCTGGGTGAGTCCTGTAGACCTCTAAAGAGCTTAGGCAGCAAGTATAATGTCGGTATTGCAGGATCATCAACAATCAGTACTTCAAACGTCGCTTTGGGTATTATTCCATCCCCTACTACTTTAGGCAACATCTTACCCATTTCACTTTGAACTTATTAGTTAGATTCAATCCTAAAAGAATATTCAAACAAAGTCGAGGTACGGGTCACAAGCAAAGGTTTAGAAATAGAGTCACTAGCTAAAGTCAGGTACACTAATAGTCAATGACAGGTACTGGGACAAGAGTGCTGGAGTCAGGATGGGACCTACTATTCTGGCACCTGTTGGTGCTCAGAAAGAGGCTTATGAAGGCAGTCCAATTGAATCATGTTACAGCAGAAGGAAGTCTTCAAATTTGAAGTTGCTTCCTCATGTAGAACATTAGAAGGAGTGCCAGAGTGTAGCACTTCACTTTGACCACTTAAAGGTGCTCTGACATGTAGTACTACACTTTGACCACTTGGGACAACTACGGGTGAAGTTCTACACGCCGACCACTGAAGGGAGCTCCGGATCTGAAAATGACTGAAAAACTATGCTGGAAACATTTTTGTTTACACTACCACTCTTGTCTTGCAGAATTTTTCTCAATTGCTCTACCACTCACAAAAATGTCTACTTGAGAACATACGTATAGCCAAAGAGGGAAATGTAATTGATTTCTTATGGATTGCAAACTTACTAAGTGCTTCCAGCTCTTTTTATGTTGAAAATCAAGGAATTAATTTTAACAAAATTTCCTTGCAAATAGGAACACATACTTAATTGCTGTAAAGCAATCAAAGCCTATTATGGTAGAGAATTTCAGGCGCAATGATAATACTTCAATTTGTTTCTTACTGGAATCAATTTCAGATAAATGAATTACCTTTAGTTGTCTATTGTTCTGATTGTCTTCTTCATTTTGAGTGGTGTTTCCTCTTTGCACTGCGTCCTTGGATATCATATATTTTTTTTATCTCTGATTTCTACCATAGATACCATACCATAGATACCATAGATACCTTAGATGTGATAGATAACAGGTGGATCCTGCGTGTCGGAGACATTCAGGAACCACTGTCACTGAACTCTTCAGGTCCGCGGGACTGACGGATTCAGTGAATAGCGCTAGATACAACTGCTTTGTATAGAGAATACAGAGCAGCTGAATCTAAAAAAGTAAAAAAAAAATTCATAAAAAGTATTTACACAAAACACACTGATACACCTTTTTATAAAAAAAATGTTGACTTTCAAAGGTGTACATAGCCTTTAAATGTTTCCTTTAGAGTTATTCCTTGCAATAAAACCCCTTAGCACACCATGATGTATATGCATATCACAGACAGAGTACTTCTCTCATCTGAATATACTGTACATATACATACATCCTACTAATTGAATAGACACAGCAGCTGTACCTCAACCGCAGATCAACCTTAGGATGGTGGCTGTGAGAGCTATCCTCCTGTTGCAATGGTTGGCAACAGAGAAACCTGTAATTCTAGCCATTAGATGCCACAATCAATACTAATCTTGTTATCAAAGAAATAAGAGCAAAGGGAAGGGGCTCCCTTTGTTACCTTACTGTTAACCCAGGTAATGCAATTATTGGCACTCACTCCTTTATAAAGGCAGCCCAGGGCCTGAGTAAAAGTTGAAGTGAACATCAAAATGATATGTTTATTGGAATGCAGGGAAGCAAAAATGAAAACATTCTTGTGGTTCTTTAGGCCAAAACTGTTTTGGTCCCTAAGTGTTTAAGTTTTGAATTTAGCTGGAGCTGTTTCTGATACAAAAGGAAACTTCTATATACAGATTTGTATAACTCTGGGCAAACAGTGTACCCATCACAGTGCCTCAAGTTTGTCCGTACAATTGGAAATGGATCCTGAATGCATAATGTGTTAATATGTGCTGTATTCCCTGATAGAATAATTGTTTTGTGCATAGGGCATTGTAAGATTATTGACTAAGTTTGAGATATATTTTAATATGAGGTCGTTTTGGATTCTATATCCATTGCTAGAGATCTGTCTTTGTAAATGTTGCAAAAGTTGTATAAGATTCTTTGAATCTTTAAGATAGTATCGATCTATAAAATGTAATAAAATTTAAAGTCAGGCCATATATGCTCAATAAGATGGGTCAAGTGGATTTGTTAAATTGGCATTCGCGGATCTTTGAACTAAATGTAATCCTTTTTTGTTTTAACCCCTTCCCGCCGCAGCCCTTTATCAGAGGGCTCTATTTTTGCGGGACGAGTTGTAGTTTTTTGTAGCACCATTTATTTTGCCATATAATGTACTAGGAAAGTGGAAAAAAATTATTTGTGGGGTAAAAAATGAAAAAAAACAGTGATTCCTCCATGGTTTATTGCGCATAGTTTTTACGGAATTCACTGTGCAATTAAAATAACATGTTAGCTTTATTCTCTGGGTCAATATGATTACGGCAATACTAAATCTATATCGTTTTTTCTATATTTTACTAATTACAAGTAAAAACCTAAGTGTAAAAAAGAAAATTTATTTTGTGTCGCCAAATTCCGAGAGCCATAACTTTTTTATTTTTCTGTCGATTAAGTGGTATGAGGGCTTATTTTTTGTGGGAAAAGCTGTCGTTTTTAATAATACCATTTTGGTGTACATGTGACAGTTAAATCACTTTTTATTACATTTTTTGTGGGAGATTAGGTGACCAAAAAATAGAGATTCTGGCGTTTACAATTTTTTGGTTTTACGGCGTTCACCGTGCGGGTTAAATAATGATATATTGTAATAGTTCAGACTTTTACAGACGTGGCAATACCAATTATGTTTATTTTTATTTTTTACCATGCTCTAGGGGGAAAATGGGAAAAGGGGTTTTTCTTGAACTTTTAATATCTTTATTTTCTTTTTTACACAACATTTTTTTTTTTTATTTAACTCATTTTTACTTTTTTTATTAGTCCCCCTAGGGGACTTCAACCAGCGATCGTTAGATCGCTTGCACAATATACTGCAATACTAATGTATTGCAGTATATCGTGATTCTGACAGGCATCTATTAAGCCCTGCTTAATAGGTGCACAAAGATGGCAGACCCCCAGGCAGCCGTAGCATCCAACACCCACCTCCCCCCCGTGATTGCATTGCGGGGGACGCGGTGAGCTGTTAGAGGGGGTCACCCCCTCTTTCTAACAATTTAAATGCTGTGGTCGCTATTGACCGCAGCGTTTAACGAATTAAACGAGCGGGATCGCGCTTGAGCGTGATGCCGCGCATTACTCTAATCGTATCGTACTCTTATCGTATGGAGCGGGTTTACTCCATGAGCCCGCTCCATACTTCCCCTACCCGACTTTGGCGTATGGATACGTCAAATGTCGGAAAGGGGTTAATATAAACCCTTTATGATAAGCTTTTGCTTAAAGTGTACTTAACATTTCAGGTGACTCTTAGAATAAGCTTTGAGTGGCTTGCAAAAGTATTCACCACCCTTGGTGTTTTTTCTGTTTTGTTGCTTTACAACCTTGAATTAAAATGTATTTTTGGGGGGTTTGTGCCATTTTATTTACACAACATGCCTACTACACTTAAGGTGCAATATATTTTTTACTGTGACGCAAACAATAATTAAGACAAAAAGTATGTCTCCCCCTGAAAGTCAATACCTTGTGGAGCCACTATTTGAGGCATTTAAAGATGCAAGTCTTTTGGGGTATGTATTTATTAGCAAAAAAGAGACTGAAGAGATCTTCTAAAGCAAAACAGAGTACAGTACAAATAGTGCAGTGCCACCAGAATGCTACATATGGAGAAAGAAAACAGGTGATAATCTGGTATATAGAAGGCACTCGACTCGTTGCTTTATAAAAATATAAAAAAAATATTTATTAGTGCAAAAATATATATTAATTTAAAATTGAACAACTGCATCAAGGGTGATCCTATATAGCAGAAAAACAACAACACACACACGCACACACACACACACACACACACACACACACACACACACACACACACACACACACACACACACACACACACACACACACACCTGGCCAGGTAGAGAACTAATGTCAATACAGTTAGAGATTACATATAACTAGTAACATCATAATCAGGTTGCATGCCATTGATGGGAATCAATCACGTATAGTAGTACACATGTATAAGTGGAATTAGAAATGAATAAGCATGCAAACAAGATAATTGTTTTATGACCACAGTAGGTATATATATAATACAATTGCCTCAGATAATAATAATATAAGGTATGCTGCGTGCAAATTCAGTGCACATTCCAAATAGCAGGAGAACAACAGTGGCGGATCATCATTAGGGCGGTTCGGGCGGGCGCCTGGGGCACAAGGCTCCCAGGGGGCCTATAACTGCACAGAACCGCACGGGCCCCCTCATGCCCGGTGGCTTCGCTAGCACCAGAGGGGGCCCCGGTGCTAGCGGGAACCACATTCATTTGTATCATAGTCCTCAGGACCCAGATACAAATAAATATTATAGGCTGCAGACCAAGTTCGGCCTATGCGCTGGGAAGACTCCCTGTGCAGGCTGGCGTGATGAGGCACTGCATCACGCCGGTCTGCGCATGCGTCTAGTCCGGAAGATTCACATGTGTCCAGCTGGAGCGGCTGCCACAGGGCAGGGTAAGTAAAATATATATTTTTTTTAGGTGGGGGTAGCGGTGTGTTTGTATTCAAGGATGGGGCAGTGCACCGTGACACTATATACAAGGGGGGGGGGAGTTCTCCGTTACACTATATACAAGGAGGTAGCGTTGTGTGGGCCTATATACAAGGGGGATGGTAGCGCTGTGTTGACCTATATACAAGGGGAGGGGAGCGCTGTGTGGGCCTATATACAAGGGGGAGGGAAGCACTGTGTGACACTATACACAAAGGGGGGAATGCTCTGTGACACTATATACAAGGGGGGAGTGCTCTGTGACACTGTATACAAGAGGGGAATTCTCTGTTACACTATATACAAGGGGGGAGTGCTGTGTGACTCTACACCGTGTTCTAAATTATTATGCACATTGGATTTAAGTGTCATAAACATTTAATTATTAGTTTTTCAATTAAACTCATGGATGGTATTGTGTCTTAGGGCTCTTTGGATCATTGTAATCAATCTCAGACACCTGTGATAATTAGTTTTCCAGGTGTGCCCAATCAAAGGAAAACTACTTAAGAAGGACGTTCCACATTATTAAGCAGGCCACAGGTTTCAAGCAATATGGGAAAGAAAAAGGATTTCTCTGCTGCCAAAAAGCGTGAAATAGTGCAATACCTTGGACAAGGTATGAAAACATTGGATAGTTCAAGAAAACGTAAGTGTGATCATCGTACTGTGAAAAGATTTGTGGCTGATTCAGAGCACAGACGGGTTTGTTCAGATAAAGGAATAATGTGGAAGGTTTCTGCCAGACAAATTAATAGGATTAGGAGAGCAGCTGCTAAAATGCCATTGCAAAGCAGCAAACAGGTATTTGAAGCCGCTGGTGCCGCTGGTGCCACTGGAGTCCCGCGAACCTCAAGGTGTAGGATCCTCCAGAGGTTTGCAAGTGTGCATAAAGCTATTATTCGGCCACCCCTAAACAATGCTCACAAGCAGAAACGGTTGCAGTGGGCTCAGAAATACATGAAGACTAATTTTCAAACCGTGTTGTTTACTGATGAGTGCCGTGCAAACCTGGATGGTCCAGATGGATGGAGTAGTGGATGGTTGCTGAATGGCCACCATGTCCCAACAAGGCTGCGACGTCAGCAAGGAGGTGGCGGAGTCATGTTTTGGACTGGAATCATGGGGAGAGAGCTGGTAGGCCCCTTTATGACTGACCACTTTCTTCCGTGGTACAAAAAGAAGAACCGTGCCTTCCGTAGCAAAATGATCTTCATGCATGACAATGCACAATCTCATGCTGCAAAGAATACCTCTGTGTCATTGGCTGCTATGGGCATAAAAGGAGAGAAACTCATGGTGTGGCCCCCATGTTCTCCTGACCTCAACCCTATTGAGGAGCTTTGGAGCATCCTCAAGCAAAATATTTATGAGGGTGGGAGGCAGTTCACATCAAAACAGAAGCTTTGGGAGGCTATTCTGACATCCTGCAAAGATATTCAAGCAGAAACTGTCCAAATACTCACAAATGGATGCAAGAATTGTGAAGGTGATATCAAAAGGGGTCCTATGTTAACATGTAACTTGGCGTGTTAAGTTTTTTTTATTGAAAGAGCTTTTGATTTCTGTAAATATGACCTTCTGATGCTGCAAATTCAACAAATTACCATTTTAGTTCTGTTTACAACCTTTAAAATGTTTTGATCTCTGTTGTGCATAATAATTTGAAACAGTGCATTTTGAGTTTTCTACTTCTAAAAAAAAATCTGCTATCATTAGGAGATTTGTTCAATAAAATTTGCATTATACTCCAACGGTTGATGGCTTGAAGGTTATACTGACTGTCATTTGCATCGACTATTTAGGAAAATCAGCGAAAAATTACATTTGCATAATAATTTGGAATGCGGTGTATACTGCGGAATCATTGCTCCTTTATTGCGGGTTTTCCCCATTGAAAGTGCTATGTCTTGTGACTTTTGCGGTAAAAATAACAATTTAGGAAAAAAAAAGGTATTTTATTATTTTAAATGTAAAAAAAAGTTTATACTTACCCCAGCCATAGTCTAGGTGACACATCTCTCTCTTCTGAGCACAGCCCAGCCTCCTGGGATGATGCTGTCATCCATGTGACCGCTGCAGCCTTTGATTTGCTGCAGCAGTCACATAGGATGAAACCTCCTGACAGGAGGATCCTTGTAGGATTTCCGCAGCGGACATGCCGCCAAAAAAACGGCACCACTATTTGGTGCGTTTTTTCTGGCGGATTTCCCTGTTTTACGCAGCATATGCTCCTAGTGTGTTCCTACCCTTATGTTGTACTCCTGAAGCTGCTGCCTGTCTCTAAACAGGCAGTTGCTTCAGTCGAATTTGTAGTTGTAATTTTTTTTTTTTTTTTTTTTTTTAGATGTTCTTTTTTTCCCCTTTTCTTTTGGCTAAACATATTAAAATAAAATGTTGCAAAATGACCAGCTTTAACCCCTTAAAGACCAGGCCAATTTGAGTTTTTTCATTTTCGTTTTTTCCTCCTCGCCTTCCAAAAGCCATAACTTTTCTATTTCTTCGTCGACATAGCCATATGAGGGCTTGTTTTTTGCGGGACAAGTTTTAGTTTTTCATGGCACCATTTATTGTATTGAATAATGTACTGGGAAGCTGCAAAAAAATTATTTGTGGGGTGAAATGGTCAAAAAACAGCGATTACCCCATTTTTGGGGGTTTTGTTTTTAAGGCGTACATCAGGCGGTAAGAATCACATAATGAATCAAGAAGGAAATAGAGCCGCACTTACCGTATTTAACGTTTTCAAATGCTTTATTGCTCAAACAGTGAAGTGGGGGGAGAGACGGAGTACACAGATTACAGGCAACAGCTGTTTCGCGTAGACACGTTTTCTCAAGCCTTCTGCTGACAGCACACGCCTACACGCCCTTATATGCGTGAGTTACATGGGTTGTCATGGAAACATATAAACATAAAACACGGCACAAGTTAAAAAAGACAGAAGTTATAAAAATACACATAAATCATTGCGGTCATTAAGGCCAAGGTTGCCTAGTGCATTTGTTTTTATAATCCAACTGGCCTCTCTCTGAAGTAACAATCTATTGCGGTCAACTCCTGCTGGTGGTAGATTAACCATTTCTATCCCTGCAAATGTGAGGACATCTGATCTGCCTGCGTGAGTGTTCCTAATATGTTCTATCAATCTTGGGGCTCCCACGCCCGTTGCAGTAGAGTTGCAGTGTTCCCGGAACTTCACATGTAGGCAGCGTATTGTCTTACCAATATAAAAATGACCACATGGCCAGAAAATGACATACACCACAAATTTGCTTTTGCAATTAATGAATTGGCGCACCCTGACAGTTATACCCCCTATTTTTAAACATCTGGACTTCAGAAGGAAGCGATAATGATTACAGTGGCCACATTTATAATTCCCTTTTGGGATAGATTTATCTAGCCAGTGTGAGACAGTGACAGGTAAAGTGATTGAGGGAAGGTACATTTCCCCTAGAATCCTGTCATATGTATCCTAGGCTCCAGGGAATGAGTAGTTCTTGTAATAGAAAGCTCTAGCTTTCCAATCTCGGCTTAAGGAAAAGCCGTAAAAAAGGGCCTGGAGTTGGATTGGAGAAGAGCAGGGCGGGTTCCCCAATCCCTAGTCCATCTCTGTTTGTAGGACAAGGCTGCTGCTCAATTAGCTGCACCTGTAGCCTGTGTATAAAAAGGTGCAGACACAGTGTGTCCAGAAAAATCTGCGTCTGTACCCGACCAGATTATGAAAATATCGTCCACATATCTCAAATAGAGTTTAATGTAACGAGAAAATTTGTTTGATACATTAAAAATATATGTTTCTTCGAAGAATGCAAGAAAGATATTTGCGGATGTACACGCTACGGGGGTTCCCATAGCCGTTCCCAATGTTTGTGAATACCACTTGCCATTAAACCTAAACGTGTTATGTGTTAGGATGAATTCCAACCAGTTACAAATGAAGTCAATGTATTCGACACATTTTTCTGCATTTCCTAATAGTTTTCTTACAGCTGTAATACCCAGATTATGTGGAATTCGGGTATGCAGACTTTCCACGTCAATTGAACGTTTATATCCCCTACACCAGTCAAAATCCTCAAGAGCCACAAGAAAGTCATTGGTATCCTTCAAGTAAGAGGGAATTTCCCTCAGAGTAGGCCTAAGAAGCCAGTCTATGTACTTGGACAAGGGTTCAGTAACTGACAGTATCCCAGCGACTATAGGGCGTCCTGGGGGGTGCTCCCTGTTTTTGTGTACCTTGGGGACAAAATACCAACTCGGTATGTGCGGATAAATGGGGTATAATTTCTCAGCTAATTTAGTGGATAGAATGCCTTTTTCCACAATAATACGTAAAAGTGTTTGGAGTTGACCTTGATATTTAGGGGTGGGATTGCTCATCAGTTTTTGATACACCAATGGATCACCAAGTTGCCTTTCGGCTTCATCCAAATAGTAATCTTTGGTCATCAGAACAATATTTTCCCCCTTGTCGGCCGGTTTTATTACTAGGTCACTATAGGATTTCATTTTTTCAAGAGATTTGATTTCACCTAAGGTGATGTTACTCTGGTGGGTTTCATATAAAAGGACCTTAACATCCCTGAGGACCTGGGAGGAAAATATTTCTATAGAACCACCGGCCTGCAAGGGGGGTGAAAAGTCTGATTTTAGACCTCCAGTAAACTCATTGACTTCTATGACATTTGAATAGAAGGGAGAAGTGGATACAGAAGACAACTCAGTTAAAATCATAGCGCATTGTCTTTCTTCATCAGATTGAGCACCAGGAATGCTAAAACCCAAAGGGCCTATTACAGCCATACAGCCCCCCCTGTAGAGAACGCCATACAGCCCCCCCTGTAGGGAACGCCATACAGCCCCGCCTGTAGGGAACGCCATACAGCGTCCCCCCTGTAGGGAACGCCATACAGCCCCTCCCTGTAAGGAACACCATACAGCGTCCCCCCTCCCAAAAAAATGCGACCTACAGTGTGTCCAGGGGCGTAACTAGGAAAGACTGGGCCCCATAGCAAACTTTTGACTGGGGCCCCCCCTCCCCTGGGTGTCACACAACCCCCCCTTGTAGATAGTGCCTTTTTTACAGCCCCCCCTGTAGATAACGCCATACAGCCCCCTCTGTAGATAGCGCCATACATCCCCCTGTAGATAACGCCATACAGCCCCCCTGTAGATAATGCCATACAGCCCCCTCTGTAGTGAGCGCCATACAGCCCCCTCTGTAGAGAGAGCCATACAGCCCCCTCTGTAGAGAACGCCATACAGCCCCCTCTGTAGAGAACGCCATACAGCCCCCTTTGTAGATATCTACAGAGGGGGCTGTATGGCGTTCTCTAGAAAGGGGGCTGTATGGCGTTCTCTACAGATGGCTGTATGGCGTTAACTACAAAGGGGGCTGTATGGCATTATCTACAGAGGGGGCTGTATGGCGTTATCTACAGGGTGGGCTGTATAGCGTTATCTACAGAGGGGGCTGTATGGCATTATCTACAGGGGGATCTATGGCGTTATCTACAGAGGGGGCTGTATGGCGTTATCTACAGAGGGGGCTGTATGGCTTTATCTACAGAGGGGGCTGTATGGCGTTATCTACAGGGGGCTGTATGGCGTTATCTACAGAGGGGGCTGTATGGCGTTCTCAACGGGGGGGGGGCTGAATGGCGTTAACTACAGAGGGGGCTGTATGGCGTTATCTACAGAGGGGGCTGTATGGCGTTTTCTACAGTGGGGGGCTGTGTGGCATTCCCTACAGGGGGGGTAGTATGGCGTTCCCTACAGTGGGGGCTGTATGGCGTTCTCTACAGTGGGGGCAGTATGGCGTTATCTACAGGGGGGCTGTATTGCGTTATCTACAGAGGGGGCTGTATGGCGTTCCCTACAGGGGGGCTATATGGCGTTCCCTATCAGGGGGGTGTATGGCGTTCTCTACAGTGGGGGCTGTATGGCGTTATCTACAGGGGGGGCTGTATGGCGTTATCTACAGAGGGAGCTGTAAGGCGTTCTCTACAGGGGGGCTGTATGGCGTTCTCTACAGGGGGGCTGTATGGCGTTATCTACAGAGGGGGCTGTATGGCGCCGACACAGACCCCTGAAGTCTGAGGTTTGTGATGGAGAACTTCAGGGGACTTTCGGTCCCCCGTTCTCCCTATCAATGCCAGCGACCACACATGTATCCCCTATCCTGTGGATATGGGATACATGTCTTTTGTTTAAGGGCAGAGAGGGGAGATACCTCCCTGCTCTGCCATAGTCGTGTTCAGTGGCGTTGCGCTGTAGCAGCCATAGCGGCTGCTAGCGGAGCCTCCGGCCATGGTGGGGGTCCGTGCCGGCGGGCGACACGGGCCCCCTCATGCCGCGGGCCCCGTAGCAGCCGCTACGGCTGCTACGGCGGTAGTTACACCACTGACCGCGGCATTGAAGGTGTTAAATCGGCCGTTTTTGAAGCTGAAAATGGAGCTTCTTTTGAGGCTTCTTTTCAGGCTTCCTTTGAGGCCTCAAAATATGCCTGAAAACACTGCGTGTGAACATACCCTAATTCACACCATTTTCTGCAGTAAAAACTCAGGAAATTGTGTGGTTTTTCCGCAGCAGAATGTCTGCTAGTTTTAGCGGAAATGCTGCAGAATTTTTCTGCAGCAATTCCGTTACATGTGGACAAGCCCTAAAAGTACAGACACTACTTAGAAGATAATTATAGGTTACATAAATATTATTTTTCACACACTTCCACCTAGTATTGCTGGTTTAACCCCTTAACAACATCCAACGTAATAGGCCTTATGCAGAATTTTTCTTCGGTGGCACAAACATATTATGCACTAAAATGGCATATTAGCGGAAAATTTACATTTTCACT
This sequence comes from Rhinoderma darwinii, assembly GCF_050947455.1. Lineage (NCBI taxonomy): Eukaryota > Metazoa > Chordata > Amphibia > Anura > Rhinodermatidae > Rhinoderma > Rhinoderma darwinii. The sequence continues at coordinate 196,178,368 of NC_134687.1, forward strand.
TTGCACCATCTGCTGCACATTAAATTCTAATGAAAAAGCACCTGTGGGGACAAAGGGATCACTACACCCCTTAAATGCCTTAAGGGGTGTAATTTCCAAAATATGGGTCACTATTTTATTTTTTTTTTTTGCTATTTGACCTCCGAGCCCTGCAATTGGGGACCAATGGTGTAAAAAAAAAAAAATCACCAAAATAGACCTCAAATGCGCATAGTGCTCTTCACTTCTGAGCTATGCCATATGTCCAGGCAAATGATAAATGCCTTAAGGGGTGTCGTTTCTAAAATGGGGTTACTTCTTGGGGGCTTCCACTGTATTCTGATACCTCAGGGTTTTGCAAATGCAAAATGGCGCCCAAAAACCAAGCCAGCAAACTCTGCATGCCAAATAGCCCTCCTGCCTTTCTGAGCCCTGCCGTGTGTCCAAACAGCAGTATATGATCCCATATGGGTTATTTCCGTAATTGGGAGCAATTGCTTTATTAAATGTTGGAGTGCTTTTTCTCCTTTATTCTTGTAAAAATTAAAAGTTTCCAATGAATTTTCAATTTCACAGCATAATTACGCTAAATTTAGCAAAACGCCTGTGGGGTCAAAATGCTCACTATACCCCTTGATAAATTCCTTCAGAGGTGTAGTTTCCCAACTGGGGTCAGTTTGGGGGGTTTCCACTGATTTGGTCAAGCAGGGGCTTTGCAAATGTGACATGGCACCACAAACCATTCCAGCAAAATTTGAGCTCCAACAGCCAATTGGTGCTCCTTCCCTTCTAAGCCCTGCCGTCGGTCCAAACAGCAGTTTATTACCACATATGGGGTATTGCCGTAATCGAGAGAAATTGCTTTTCAAATGTTGGGGTACTTTTTCTCCTTTATGCCTTGTAAATATTGAAGATTTTCATTTTTACATCCCAATGCCACGAAATTCAGCAAAAAAACCTGTTGGGCTAAAATGCTCACTAAACCCCTTGATAAATTCCTTGAAGGGTGTAGTTTGCCAAATGGTGTCTTTTTTTGGGGGCTTTCCACTGTTTTGGCACCACAACAGCTCTGTAACGTCTATGGCCGTCGCTCAGACTTACCCTCTGACGGCCCCGGCCATGGACATCTGTGTTCTCGGTGACATCTCCCTCCAGGGAGACGCCGGCACTCACTTCCGGGTTCTGGGACTGTTTCCCGCAGGGTGCGCGCGCCCTCCACGTGTACGGCCTTAAAGGGCCTGTACGCGTCCACCTGTAATCACGCAATAATTAGCCCAGAATGCTGCTGGACTATAAAAAAGGCTCTGCCCACTTGATCCTTGCCTGAGCGTTGTTGTCTACCTAAAGTTTTTCTTGCAAATGGTCTCCCAGTGTTTTCCAGTTCCCAGTGTTACCCATTCCTGCTGCCTGTACCCTGTATCCCGTGTTATCGTATCTACAGAGGGAGTCAAGTCGTGTCTTCCTGCTGCATCTACTAAGCCATCTACAGTGAAAGTCAAGTTGTGTCTCCGCTACTGTTTACATTGCCTCAGCTACCCATTCTGGACTATAGACGTTGTTTTGTACCTGTAAAGGATCTGCCAGACACAGCTTCTGTGTCGACGCCCGTGTTTAATCAGTCTGCATCTGTTCCTAGGTCTGATAGAGTGACTCGATCTGCTACCACTCAGGCTGGTAGGCTGAGGAGTGGGAGAACCTATCACAGCCTGGCCAGACGGTTCTAGCTCCCGCCCTTGGTCTATTTATACCTTCATTTGCTGCTTGTCCTTTGTGTGTGATTCTTGTGTTTCCTGGCTCTACTGTTCGTGCTATTTCCATTGACCTCTGCTACATATTGACCCTGCTTGACTGAAAAGTAGGCAGGGACTGAGTGGATTAGGGCTCACCTGTCCGTCTCCCTACCCCGACATTACCGTACCTAGTTGTCCAGCTGCTATCCCGCTACGTGGTACGGCCCAGTGGGTCCACACCCAGCGCCGTGACAACCTCTTCAAACCTGACATGGTACCTAAAATATATTCTAATAAAATGGAGGCCCCAAAATCCACTAGGTGCTCCTTTGCTTCGGCGGCCGGTGTTTCAGTCCAGTAGCACACTAGGGCCACATGTGGGATATTTCTAAAAACTGCAGAATCTTGGCAATAGATATGGAGTTGCATTTCTTTGGTAAAACCTTCTGTGTTACAAAAAAAAAAAAATGAATTAAAACAGATTTTCTGCAAAAAATATTTAATTAGTAAATTTCACCTCCACTTTGCTTTAATTCCTGTGAAACACCAAAAGGGTTAAGAAACTTTCTAAATGCTGTTCTGAATACTTTGAGGGGTGTAGTGGTCCCTGAAAATATTGCCTTTTGAAATTTTCTTGAAAATGTGAGAAATTGCTGATAAAGTTCTAAGCCTTGTAAAGTCCTGGAAAATAAAAGAAAGTTAAAAAAAAAAACAATGCCAACATAAAGTAGAGATATGGGAAATGTTAACTAGTAACTAGTTTGTGTAGTACTACTATCTGTTTTACAAGTAGATACATTTAAATTTAGAAAAATTAAAATTTTTGCAAATGTTCTGTAAATTTGGGTATTTTTCACTAATAAACACTGAATGTATTGACCAAATTTTACCACAAACTTAAAGTACAATGTGTCACGAGAAAACATTCTCAGAATCACCTGAAAAAATAAAAGCATTCCAAAGTTATTATGACATAAATTGATACATATCAGATTTGAAAAAAAATGGCCTGGTCCATTAGGCGAAAACAGGCAGTGTCCTTAAGGAGTTAATAGGTGAAATGCTGGTGACAGGTTCCCTTTAATCTGTCCCATTCATCCAATTGTAAGTCAACTTTGTGACCAAGCGTGAATACTTCTGTATATTGTGTACATGCCACTATGTAGTAAATGGATATCTGTTAAAAAAATAAATAAAAGATATGAGTACCATATGTGCATCTTATCATTGTAGAGTATATACATTTAGACAGTACACAATACAGAAATATAGGCACTGCTGGAAAGATTGATTAATTTATATACCACAATATAAAAAAAGAATGCATCAGAAGGAAAGTAATAGACATGAAAAGTCAAACTGTGATATAAATTACACTTAGTAATCCCCAAAGGTAGAGTAACTTATAGGCAAAAATTGGAATAAGAATTGTGTCACATGAAATTTACTTAAAGGGGAAACTTGAAACACAGATCTCATCTATTACTTCTCCATCATACTCTATATGTAGTGCATACATTTCCAAATATAACATACCTTTCAATTACACTTTTACTGTATAAATGTAAGTTTGTAGTTACTTTTATTGCCTTATATACCTCTAAAGCTTTGTCTTATTATTGTAGCAGAAAGGCACAATACTTTACAGTACACATCCAACAGGTATAGCCACATTTTTTTATGCTTTGCCACATTATTATGGCTTTCTGATGGCTTGCAGGCCTAGATAGCATAGTTAGCTAAAAACTTCCTAACTAACAGTGGAAAGAAGAGCTATTATATATACACTGCTTCAGAATGCAGGAGTAATTCATTAACCAGTTCAGGACCGGGCTATTTTGCGCCTTCAGGACCAGACACCGTTTAGCCATTTTTAGCACGTGTTAGTTAAATGGCTATAACGTTTTTATTTGTTGGGCTAACGACGTGATTTTTGCGACGTTTTTTCCGTAGACAATGCAGGTTTCATTTTTTATCGTTTTTATACACACCTTTTTTGCTATTTTAGAATTTTTATTCATAAAGTTTGAAAATAATAGTAAAAAAATAAGCTTTTTTACGTTTCAGCTATTTTTTTTGGGTAATAACATAGTTTTACCCTAAAATAGACCTTTTATTTGTAATCGTCATTGTCTACCAAAAATTTTAATATATTACATGTCTATATTAGGGTAATTGGGTCAGCGCTAGCGTTACAACAATGATTGGTGATTTTTTTTGGGATGGGTATTTTATGTGTATTTATTATTTAATTTTTTTTTGCACTTTACTTTATTATTTTTTTATTACTATGGTCTGTCCCCCAAAGGTCAAAAAAGACCTTTGGGGAACTTTATATATTTTTTTTCTTTCTTTTACACCATCTTTTCCACTGTAACTGGAGCTGCACAGCAGCCCCAGTTACAGGGGAAATCAGCCCTCTCATAGTGACGATTGTCACTAATAGGGCTGTGCTGGGTCTTGTAAGACCCAGCAGCAGCTTGCCACTAACGGCACCCGGCGATCATGTGACCAGTCACATGATCACCGGGAGGAATAGAGACAGCGCCGCTGCTGCTGTCTCTATTCCTATACACAGCGTTCATTGAACGCTGTGTAAAAAGACATCGGAGGAGACAGAAGCAGCGAAAGCTGCTTCTATCCTCTCCTCAGGGTCCCCGGCAGTCACTGACAGCCGGAGACCCGACATTCAGATGCCCGATCGCGCGGGCAGCAAGTTAAAACCCGAGCCGTAAAAAGTCTATGGCTCGGGTTTTAAGGACCCTGACCGCAGGCCGTAAATATACAGCCAGCGGTCGGGAACCAGTTAAACTGTGGTAGAAAAATGCATTCAGTCTATTTAGATAGGCTAATTTATTATATTTTAAACATATTTTATTGTTTTCAAGTACAACAGATGCAATACAGAAAAATTATAATAATAACAACGTTATATTGTGAAATACAGTGCATGGAAAAAAGCACATAGCCATTCCCACTATCAATATTATTGCATTGACCTATGAAAAAGAAGGAGACAGTGGTGATATTCGATATGACAATGCATATTAAGAAATTAAACAGAAACAAACGTGGAAGGAGAAAGTAGACATAGTGGGTAGGGACTGATATTGGGGTGCGGGGAAATAGGAAGGTTAACAAGAAGAGAATGGATGATTTTAGGTTCCATGTGGGTTAGTATCGAACTGAAGATATGGATCAGGAGGACATCAGTAGCTAAGAAAATTTTTGCCTATAAAGAATTTACGTGTTTCTCCCTCAAAACCGAAGATCCAGGGCTCATCCCGCTAGAGAGAGTGGAAATACATCTGCAAGGAAAAGTCATTGTGGCATTAACAGCCTGTAATTGGACCATTGGTCCCAAGTGTTAGTAAACTTTGCCCAAGTGTGGGTTTCCCCACTAGCCAACTCTTCCAACCTATACAAGTGGTCAGCTTTATTGATCCATGGGTGTCAAAGTGGTATAGATACCTGTTTCCAATACAACGGGAGCATGGACCTTGTCGCTGCCAACAATATTGTAAAAAGCCTTATTTTGTGTGGGGAGTAACTTGCTGGCGGCAAAAGGCCCAATAAACAGAGGAGTATCTTTTAGAACTATCTAATTCCTGAACAGTGAAAGGAGTAATTAATGTGGAAGCTGGTTGTACAGTGACGCTTGATAATTTTAAGGTCTGAAGCCAATCTGTTAATTTTTTCAGCAGAGTCTTGTGTGGAACCGAGGGATCTAAGATTGTAAAGTTGAGTATAGAAATTCTCTAAAGCATTTAGCAATTTATTTAGTATAAAACAAAGGTCTGCTTTTTAACGTAAGTCGCTAGTGCGATCCGGTGGCCCCAATGACAGCCTTATAGCCCATAGACACATCTAGAGTTTTGTTGATTCAAAAATAATCTGAGAGTTTTTAAATCAGTCGTTGCTCGTGTTGTGGATTATCTAAGCGGGTCTCATTTAACTGCCATATTTTCTTTGACTTAGGTAGACCTGTCAATTTAATTTCAATAAATACCGTGGCATGATCAGATAAGAGAATGTTTCCCATTTTGGAAGGGATAAGTTGATTCAGCAAATGAACCGGTGGGAAAAGATAATCTAAATTGTTTACAGAACTCTGTAAAAAAAAAAAAAATGTTTTTAAATTGCTATACTAAAACCTTTGGAAGCAGATTACTGTGATGTACTATGATACCACGTGTTATAAAACATATGCGAACGTTTAGGGGGATGTCTGTTTTGAAAATGGGTTTCCTGAAGGAAAACTATATTCACGTGTTGTTTTTTTTAAGGCAGTGACAAATTTGGCACCTTTTAGTGGATCATTGAACCACCGACATTAAATCAACAAATATTAATGGTAGCCATCATGACCTAACTTACAAAGGAGCTTTTCAGAGATGTCAGCATACCCAGTTACCCTAACACGACCATAACACTTTCAATTAATCTTGTTCATTGGGAGTGATAAATCAAGGGTAGAAAAAGATACCAGGGAAGAAAAGAGGTGCAAACATGTCTTTATAAGTACATATACCGCTCTGGGGATCAGGGTGGGAACCACGTGGGGGGGGGGGGGGGGGCGTGTTTCCTTGATTTAACCATACTATAAAGCAGGTTTGTTCATTTAAATGTTCACAATATAAAAAATATAATCTTATGTCATCAGAGAGAAAATGGGAGTTCTCAACACATGTAGGTATTATAGCTAATGGTAAAGTACCTCCAACAGGGAAGCAAATATTATTAATGAGAGAAAATAAGCCAACATAAGATATTGTCAATCGTATCAGAAAGACTTGCAGTCTAACATTGCTGTCTCAGTCCAGAAGTCCATAGAACCACAAGTCATAGAGTCCATTTAGCCTTTAAGTACTGTCCATTTGTTCATGACGGATCCATAGGAATCTTCCTGGAGGTCATCTTTCCAGCTCTCTTGCAGTGTCGCTGTTATTTTGATGCACTTGCTGGGATCCATGGTAAGAAGTCAGGCACGGTAGGTAAAGGAGCTATATCCTGCTCCTGATTCCAATCCGGAATATCAAGTGGGTCAATCCAGAATATATCATATACTCCATTGAGGTCTAAGGCTGGATTCACACGACCATGTTACGTCCGTAATGGACGGAACGTATTTCGGCCGCTAATCCCGGACCGAACACAGTGCAGGGAGCCGGGCTGCTAGCATCATAGTTATGTACGATGCTAGGAGTCCCTGCCTCGCTGCCGGACAACTGTCCCGTACTGTGATCATGTTTTCAGTAAGAGACAGTTGTCCTGCATCGAGGCAGGGACTCCTAGCATCGTGCATAACTATGATACTAGGAGCCCGGCTCCCTGCAGTGTGTTCGGTCCGGGATTAGCGGCCGAAATACGTTCCGTCCATTACGGACGTAACATGGTCGTGTGAATCCAGCCTAAAAGTACTCCTCTTCCCAGGAAAATTAATCAAAAGTCCCAAATGGTGTACCTATCAGTAAATGGTGGATATATTAATTAGTATGTCCAGGAAGGGTTTTAGCAATCTAGTTTCCACAAGGTCATAGGTGATAGGTCTTGGTAGATTGCAATAGTGGACCCGTCATATGTAAGAGATGTAATTTCTCTAGCAAGTTTAAGAATTGGTCTAAATTAAGGGGGATGGCTGTGGAATGTCCACCAAGGGCAGCTTGGTGAGTCTCCAGCGGTTCCACTTTTTACCCACCTGCCTCACATCTTATTTAATCTCCTGCAGATCTTGTATTAGCGGGTCCAGGGCCTGCCCAAAAATCTCCTTCATGAAGGATAATGACACCGGCAGATCTACAGGGCAAACCTTGATTGATCTCTCTTCCAAATCAGTATCTTTGCCATTGTCAGTCTCTGCAGGGTAAGAGATAGGCAAGTCGTCTGTGTGAACAGGCGCTATTTTGCCTGTATTCTGGGCCGAAGCTGCATTTGCTTTTGTGATAATTTTCTCCTTTTCTCCTCATCCCCCTATGGGTTTAAAGCTTTCTTGCGCATCATTGGAACAACCCCTGTTGGTCTTGCTCAAAACCACTGAGTTCAGATCAGTGCGGGCATTCGGGTCTGCTTCCAAGCTCCGCCCCTAGATAAGCTCATTGAACCATTGTCTGTGAACTACAGTATTATATATTTATTGTAAAGTAGAAATTAATAAAAAAATATATATCACATACATTTTTCCAGCAGACTGCATAAAATCCCGCCAAATTTACACATATTTTTTTAATCATAGCTGTACTATGTGCCTTTGATTAATAAAGTTTGAAGGATTTTATGCCTTGTGCTGGAAAAATCCATGTGATTTAAAAGTCTATGTACACCTTTGAACTTAATTTTATTTTATTTTTCTTATAGCATCAAGTACTCCTCTTAGTGAAATACTGCAGGAAACTTTTGTTACCCTTCCCAGACCGGCGAAATCCCCAGACTGTCCTAGCAACTTTCGCCCCATTATTAAATACGGATTTGAAAATGTATTCTAAATTACTAACTGATAGACTTTCTAATATCATTTCAACCCTTATTAATAAAGACCAGGTTGGGTTTGTTAAATCTAGACAAACTACAGATGGCACTAGAAGGTTTATTGATCTTGTGTATGCAGCAGGAATGGATCGAATGCCTCCTCTGCTTCTCTCTTTGGATGCAGAGAAGGTGTTCGATCAAGTCCATTGGAGTTTTTTACAGGCTGTTTTGTGCAAGTTTGGTTTGTCTGGTGATATACTAAGGGTGTGTTCACACGGCCTATTTTCAGACGTAATTCAGGCGTTTTACGCCTCACATTATGCCTGAAAAGACGGCTCCATTATGCCTGCAAACATCTGCCCATTGCTGGCAATGGGTTTTACGATGTTCTGTTCAGACGATGTGCAATTTTACGCTTCGCTGTCAAAAGACACGTCGCTGTCATACCTAAGGGTATGTTCACACGCAAATGCAAAATACGTCTGAAAATACGGAGCTGTTTTCAGGTGAAAACAGCTCCTGAATTTCAGACGTTTTTGCAAGTACTCGCGTTTTTCGCGGCGTCCACTACGGACATAATTGGAGCTGTTTTTCAATGGAGTCAATGAAAAGCGGCTCCAAAAACGTCCAAAGAAGTGACGTGCACTTCTTTGACGCAGGCGTCTTTTTACGCGCCGTCTTTTGACAGCGACGCATAAAATTACACCTCGTCTGAACAGAACATCATAAAACCCATTGCAAGCAATGGGCAGATGTTTGCAGGCGTAATGGAGCCGTCTTTTCAGGCGTAATTTGAGGCGTAAAACACCCGAATTACGTCTGAAAATAGGCCTTGTGAACATACTCTTAGAGCTATAATGGCCTTGTATACTTCTCCTTCAGGATCCACCTGTAATCTATCACATCTAAGTCAGAGACATGCAGGACCCACTTTCACTGAACCTGTCAGGCCCACGGACCTGAAGGGAGCAGGATTTAGCAGAAGATAAAGCTGCTGTGTATAGAGTATACAGAGCATCTGTATCTCATAGAGTAAAACTAATTTTTAATAAAAACTATTAAGAAAGTTTCACCAAACACACTGATTGACCTTTTTATTAACAAAAAAAAAAAAGACCTTTCAAAGGTTTACATAGCCTTTTATTCATTAGTGACCACCCATTAGTGTTTTCACGGTGGCCACTAGCAGGCTTTATTCCAATGCAGTAGCCTTTTTACGGTGCTGCATCGGCATAAATAAACAAAGAAGGGAGCCATTAAATCTCCCTGCTGTAATGATGGGGGTAGGGAAACAGACAAGTGAGCCCTAATCTACCCACCACTCAGTCCCTACCTACTTGCATCGACCCGCCCTAGACAACGGGGTACAACTGGGCGACGGTCCCTATGCTCAATAAGTGCACGACAGACCAACAGACAAGGGTACACAGAAGCAAGGGAAAAGGGGCAGTTGCCCACGGCAACACCGTGAGCAACAAGAGTGGTGAACGAGTCGAGTCAAACCAGGAGTGTACGAGGTACCAAACGCAGAGCAGGACAGTAGTGAACAAGCCGAGTCAAACCAGGAGTGTACGAGGTACCAATTGCAGAGCAGGAGAGTAGTCAGTAAGCCAGGGTCAATATGAAGCAGGGTCAAATAGATCAAGAAGCTGCAGCAGGGCCAGGAAACCAAACGAGAAGAATCACAAGCAAGGAGGAACAGGAAAGGCAGGTATAAATAGACAGAGGGCGGAAGCTAGCTCCGTCTGGCCAGGCTGTGATAGGCTCTCCCACTCCTAAGCCTGCCATCCTGAGTGGTGGAAGTTGGAGTCAGTCTCACAGACATAGAAGCATGTGCAGACTGATTACCTATGGGCGTTGACACAGAAGCTGTGCCTGGCAGATCCTTTACACCTGCACTCAAGTACCGGAGATAGCTGTGGGCTGGGAGCAGACCTGCTTGAACGGGCGAGATCAATATCAGTATTGAGCCCGCCAATTTAACCCCTCAGATGCGGCGCTCAATAGCGAGCGCCGCATCTGAGTGGTTTTGGAGGGAGGGGGCTCCCTCTCTCATCCCACTGGAACCCTGCAATACGATCGTAGGTTGTCAGTGTCTTCTATAACAGTCGGGGGCCTAATAAAGGCCCCCAGATCTGCCTCTAGCAAAGCCATGGCCTAGCAAATGCCTGTCAGTTTTACACAGACAGGCAGTAATACACTGCAATACATAAGTATTGCAGTGTATTATAAAAGCAATCAGGTGATCGCATAGTGATGTCCCCTAGTGGAACTAATAAAAAAGTTTAATAAAAGCTTATAATAAATAAATAAAAATCCAAAGGAAAAAAAAAGGAAAAACCCACTTTTTCCCCTTACAAAATGCTTTATTATGAAAAAACAAAAACAAAAAAGTTACACATATTTGGTATTGCTGAGTCCGTAACGACCCCAATTATAAATCTATTATATTATGTAACCCACTTGATGAACACCGTAAAAAATAAAATAAAAACAATGCAAGAACTGCTGTTTTCTGTGCATCCTGCCTTAATAAAATGTGATAAAAAGTGATGAAAAAGTCGCATGTACTCCAAAATAGTACCAATAAAAACTACAAGTCGTCCCGAAAAATAAAGCCCTCATACAGCTGCAACTGGAGAAAAATAAAAAAGTTATCGCTCTCCAAATATGGAGACACAAAAACAAATCATTTTGAAAAAAAATGTGTTTTTACTGTGTAAAAGTAGTAAAACATAAGAAAACTATATAAATTTGGTATCGTTGCAATCATAACAACACGCTGAATAACGTTTTTGTGTTATTTATACCACTCGATAAACGACGTAAATTTAGGACGCAAAAAAGTGTGGCGAAATTGCTGTTTTTTTTCTATCCCCCGAAAAAAAAAGTCAATAAAAGTTAATCAGTAAATTATATGTATCCCAAAATGATGCTATTAAAAAATGACAACTTGTCCCGCAAAAAACAAGACCTTATACAGCTACGTCGACGCAAAAAGTTATAGCTCTTTGAAAGAGATGATAGAAAAACTTAAAAAACAGGTTTGTCATTAAGGCTTACAATAGGCTGGTCATTATGGGGTTAAGATTGCTATTCACAACTGTTGTGTATTTTTATTTTCTTTTGTTTACCTTTAGCCCTATTATTATTTTTTTCCCTCTTTTGTTTTAACAAAGAATCTGAAATGGTATGTACAAACTTCCTAGGCTGGGTTCACACTGAGTTTTTTTTATGAGTTTTTTTGACGCGTAAACCGTGCCGCAAAACTCGCCAAAAACCGGCCGAAAATGCCTCCCATTGATTTCAATGGGAGGCGGAGGCTTTTTTCTCCCGCAAGTGGTAAAACAGGCTCGCGGGAGAAATAAGGGACATGCCATATCTTTGGGCGTTTACGTCTCTGACCTCTCATTGACATCAATGGGAGGCAGAGAAAGCATATTTTTCAGCGTTTTATGCCCGCGGCGCTCAATGGCTGCGGGCAAAAAAATGCAGCGAAAAACCCCACGAAAATCGGAGTGCAGGGAGAGGAAAATCTGCCTCAAACAAATGGCAGAATTTACGCCTGCAAAAAACTCTGTGTGAACACAGCCTTACAGTATTTTAAAGACATGTTTATACTAGACACTTTATTGCTGAATTTTGTGTTGTATTCTTTTACAATGTGTGACTATTTTTATATGTAATTTTCTTTTGTTATGATAAAAATGTAATGTTTTAGAAGCAATAGAATAAATATGTCCTCCAGAAACTCTAGCCCTTGTTAATCTTAGTGAAAATGTCAAATGACACAGCCGTGTAAAACACATTCTAAGGCCTCATGAACACGACCGTATTTTTGTCCACCCATAAATACTGGCATAAATACGGGTCCTTGGTCACACGTATTGGACCCGTATTGCACCAGTATTTACGGACCCGTGCCCGTAAATACGGGTCCGGTGTCACCCGTATTCCACCTGTATTTACGGGCACGTTTTCGCTGCAAAATTCCCCTCCAGTAATCGGCAGCCCTTCTCTCTATCAGTGCAGGATAAAGAGAAGGAACTGCCCTTTCCGTAATAAAAGTAAAATTAAAATTCATACTTACCCGGCCGTTGTCTTGGTGACGCGTCCCTCTCTTGACATCCAGTCCGACCTCCCTAGATGACGCGCAGTCCATTTGACCGCTTCAGCCAGTGATTGGCCTGTGATTGGCTGCAGCGGTCACATGGGCTGTAACGTCATCCCAGGAGGCCGGACTGGAGGAAGAAGCAGGGAGTTCTGGGTAAGTATGAACGTCTTATTTTTTTTTACAGCCTTATCTATATTGTGATCGGTAGCCACTGTCCCTGGTACTGAAAGAGTTACTGCCGATCGTTTAACTCTTTCAGCACCCTGGACATTGACTATACACTGATGTCGCCTAGCAACGCTCCCGTAATTACGGGTGCATATAGTCACCCGTAATTACGGGAGCCCCATAGACTTCTATGTGCCTGACCGTGCCGTAATTACGGCCTGAAATAGGACATGTTCTATATTTTTCAACGGCACGGGCACCTTCCCGTAAGCATACGGGGAGGTACCCGTGGCCAATAGAAGTCCATGGGCCCGTAATTACGGCCCGTGATTACGGGCATTTTTACGTTCGTGTGCATAGGGCCTAAAAGTGAATGTATCACCTTTCTTTAATATAAATTTTGTGCAATCATAATTTCAACAATAGTATAAAATCATTGATTTACTGCGAATCTCGAACTTGGAATTCCATTCTACAATCTGTAACACCGCGAGGGTTATTCATAGAATTGAGGGGCTCTTTAGCCCTGTGACTATATAGCTGTTTAAATATAAAACACTTATTTGCATTGCTGATCCAGCTACGATTTTCTTCACCCAGGGAAAAAGATTCACTTTGCTACCCTTGCACTGTATCTAAATATCCTGGCCAAGCATAATGGCTTGTTTTCATGCCCCTGGAACCCTTCACCCTTGGCAAATTCCCCACCAACCCTCTTATATCAGCATTGGTCCAAATCATATATGGACCACTCATTGGTGAAGCAAAAATGTAATGGTTTTTCATGTAAATAGTATTTTTCCAAATGTATATTTAGGCCTCATGCACAAGAGCGTAATGGTTTTTATTGTCCGCAAATACGGATTTGAAAATACGGATGTACATCCGTAGCTGTCCGCAATTGCGGAAGCGCCCATAGTCTTCAATGGACGAGTCCGTGTCACAATCGTGGACAAAAATAGTACATGTTCTATATTTTGCGGACCATTTGTACAGCCCGGACACACATCCGTAAATATATGGAAAGGTGTCCGTGGCCTATAGAAATTAATGGGTCTGCAATTTCATCCGTAATTACGGATTCCGTAATTACGGAGGAAAACTACGGTCGTGTGCATGGGGCCTAGGTGAATAGGAAAACTTTTTAGAATTATTACATATATATATAGTAAAATGGCAAATATCTGCATTCCTTGCTTATCGTCATCCTAATTATTTCAATCTTTTCATACAGTAAATAACTCAGCATGTTATCTTGTCTATAAAATAACTATGTTTCTGAAATAAAGTTGCTAAATTGTTGAAAAGTTTTAACAGCAAATTATTTTTGGAATTTTTAAACATCCTCAGAAGTATATTTTATTATAATTTGACTTCACCAGCAAAACTCCTATTATTTGGGAACAATGAAACCTGAAACTAACACACAATGTATATTTTCCTCCCAAAAGTACAAATAACAGTGAATGTAAATATTAGAACACACTGTACATCTTGTCTGCTAGCTGTTCAAGCAATGGGAAATAAACACAACGCTACATCCACAAAGCATTTTTTAAATTTTTTTATTTTGCTGCCGTTCAAGAAGACGCAATGAACAAAGTCCCTCTGTTTCACATACAATGTATAAATAACATTTGGTAACAAGTATAATTTTACACTTCTGCTAATCCAACATTTTAACACTTTAGGCTGGATTCACACGAGCACATTACGTCCGTAATGGACGGACGTATTTCGTGGAACTACTGTCCTGTACTGAAAACATGATTACAGTACGGGACAGTTGTCCTGTAGCAAGGCAGGGACTCCTAGCATCGTACATAAGTATGATGCTAGGAGCCCGGCTCCCTGCAGTGTGTACGGTCCGGGACTTCCGGCCGAAATACGTCCGTCCATTACGGACGTAATGTGCTCGTGTGAATCCAGCCTTATACTTACAAGTTTGGCCCCTAATAAGGCTTGACTATCAGTATGAGCATTTTACAAAGGATATTACTATGCAGCAAAACAGTTTGCTGCTAATGTGTAACATGCAGTAACATTATAGACTGATATGTTGGCGCAAATGCACTATATGTTCACAAGTATTGGGACACACCTCTTAATAATTGAATTCAGTTGTTTCATTCAGTACCATTGCCACTGGTGTATAAAATCCAGCACCTAGCCATGCAGTCTGTCTTTCCAAACATTTGTGCAGGAATGGGTCATTCTAAAGAGATCACTAAATTCGAGCATTCTACTGTAATGGGATGCCACCATTGTAACAAGTCAGTTCATGGAGTTTCTTCCCTAGATATTCCACGATCAACTGTGAGTGGTATTATTGCAAAGTGGAAGCATTTAGGAATTACTGAAACTCAGCCACAAAGCGACAGATCACGTAAATTTACAGAGTGGGGAGTGATGAGGTGCATAGTGCATAAAAGTCGCCAGAGCTCTGCTGACTCAACTGCTCCTGTAGGTGTAATGTGTAGGTGCCTCAATACTAGTGTATGTGCTGACATTCTGATAATTGATACCTGTTATAGGGTTGAGATTCAGCCTTGTTTTGGTATTTAAATTGCTGCAGAGTTTCAAACCTCCTCTGGCATTAACATCCGCAGAAAAACTCTGCGCTGGGAGCTTCATGGCAAATGCTTTAATGGCCCAGCAGCTGCATATAAGCCTTACAAAACAAAGCACAACACAGAACCTTTAGGATGAACTACACCGTGTTCCAAATTATTATGCACATTGGATTTAAGTGTCATAAACATTTAATTATTAGTTTTTCAATTAAACTCATGAATGGTATTGTGTCTTAGGGCTCTTTGGATCATTGTAATCAATCTCAGACAGGTGTGCCAGGTTTGCCCAATCAAAGGAAAACTACTTAAGAAGGACGCTCCACATTATTAAGCAGGCCACAGGTTTCAAGCAATATGGGAAAGAAAAAGGATCTCTCTGCTGACGAAAAGCGTGAAATAGTGCAATACCTTGGACAAGGTATGAAAACATTGAATATTTCAAGAAAACTTAAGCGCGATCATCGTACTGTGAAAAGATTTGTGGCTGATTCAGAACACAGACGGGTTCGTTCCGATAAAGGCATAATGAGGAAGGTTTCAGACAGACAAATTAATAGGATTAGGAGAGCAGCTGCTAAAATGCCATTGCAAAGCAGCAAACAGGTATTTGAAGCCGCTGGTGCCCCTGGAGTACCGCAAACCTCAAGGTGTAGGATCCTCCAGAGGTTTGTATGTGTAAAGGATCTGCCAGACACAGCTTCTGTGTCGACGCCCGTGGTTAATCAGTCTGCATCTGCTCCTAGGTCTGATAGAGTGACTCGATCTGCTACCACTCAGGCTGGTAGGCTGAGGAGTGGGAGAACCTATCACAGCCTGGCCAGACGGTTCTAGCTCCCGCCCTCGGTCTATGTATACCTTCAGTTGCTTCTTGTCTTTGCCTGTGATTCTCTCTTGTTTCCTGGCTCTGCTGCTCCAGCTATTACTATTGACCTCTGCTTCATATTGACCCTGGCTTTACTGACTATTCTCCTGCTCTGCGTTTGGTACCTCGTACACTCCTGGTTTGACTCGGCTCGTTCACTACTCTTGTTGCTCACGGTGTTGCCGTGGGCAACTGTCCCATTTCCCTTAGCTTCTGTGTACCCTTGTCTGTTGGTCTGTCATGCACATATTGAGCGTAGGGACCGTCGCCCAGTTGTACGCCATCGCCTAGGATGGGTCGTGCAAGTAGGCAGGGACTGAGTGGCGGGTAGATTAGGGCTCACCTGTCTGTCTCCCTACCCCATCATTACATAATCACAGGCCCATATACCTTTTCTACCCGGGTTCCTACTACTATGGACCCACTTGAAACTCTGGCTCAGCAAATGCAGGGTCTCTCCCTATAGGTCCAAGCCCTGGCTCAGAGGTGCGACCAGCGTGATGCTAACCAGCTAGTGCCCTCCACCTCACCTCTTGAACCCCATCTCAAGTTGCCTGACCGGTTCTCAGGGGACCGGAAGACTTTTTTCTCCTTTCGGGAGAGTTGTAGACTCTATTTCCATCTAAGGCCCCACTCCTCAGGTTCTGAGAGCCAGCGAGCGGGTATAATTATCTCCCGGCTCCAGGACGGCCCCCAAGAATGGGCCTTCTCCTTGGCTCCTGACGCCCCTGAACTTTCCTCTGTTGACCTTTTTTTTTTCCGCTCTCGGGCTCATCTATGACGAGACTGACAAGAATGCCTTTGCCGAGAGTCAGCTGGTGACCTTACGTCAGGGTAAGAGACCCGTTGAAGAGTACTGTTCTGACTTTAGGAAGTGGTGTGTAGCTTCTCGCTGGAATGACCCTGCCTTGAGGTGCCAGTTTAGATTGTATCTGTCGAGCGACCTGATAGACCTGTTAGTTAGCTATCCCTCTTCTGACTCTCTAGATCAGGTTATGGCTTTAGTGGTACGTCTTGACCGACGTCTCAGGGAACGACGACTTGAACGTTTTTTTACCTTCTCCTCTGGCTCCCCCATGATGGCTCCCAAGGTTCCGTTGCTTCGTTCTTACACGGAAAACTCGGATGAACCAATGCAACTCGGGGCCTCTGTGTCTCCCCAACAACATAGAGAGCTCCGCAGGAAGAATAGTCTCTGCTTCTACTGTGGGGATGACAAGCATCAAGTGAACAACTGTCCTAGGCATAAGAATAAGCAGCCGGAAAACTTCCGCGCCTAATTGACCATCGGGGAGGTCGCTTGGGCGCACAGGTATTTCCCGTAAATATGAAACCTAATAAAATCTTGCTTCCCTTTCAGGTCTCATTTGAGGGTAGGTCTGCCAACGGCAGTGCCTTTCTTGGATTCAGGGTCTTCTGCTAATATTATGTCTGTGGAATTTGCTATGTCTCTAGCTATGCCATTGATTGATTTGCCTAAACCTGTCCCGGTAGTGGGTATCGACTCCACTCCACTTGCTAATGTTTATTTTACGCAGCATACCCCTGTTTTTGAACTCCTTGTTGGCTCCATGCATTTGGAGCAGTGCTCTGTACTGGTGATTCAGGGATTATCGTCCGATTTGGTTTTAGGCCTTCCCTTGTTGCAGATGCATAATCCCACGTTTAACTGGAGTTCTGGGGATCTTACTAAATGGGGTAATGAATGCATGACGTCCTGTTTTTCTGTTAATTTTATTTCTCTCCCTGTGGAGGTGAACACTCTACCTGACTTCGCTGATGTTTTTTCTAAAAAAGTCTCCAAAGTGTTACCTCCTCATAGAGAAAACGATTGCGCTATCGATTTGGTACCAGGAGCTAAGCTCCCTAAGGGTAGGATATATCTAATCTCTCTTGTCCCGAACATGAGGCCATGAGAGAATATATCCAGTAAAGCCTGGCCAAGGGTTACATTCGCCCTTCTACTTCTGCGGTAGGTGCTGGCTTCTTTTTCGTAGGGAAGAAGGATAGTGGTCTTAGGCCGTGCATCGATTACCGAAACTTGAATAAGGTCACTGTAAGGAACCAGTATTCCCTTCCTTTGATTCCTGATCTCTTCAATCAGGTTCAGGGGGCCCAATGGTTCTCCAAGTTTGATCTTCGGGGGCTTATAACCTTATCCGAGTCAGAGAAGGGGATGAGTGGAAGACTGCGTTTAACATGCCCGAAGGTCATTTCGAATACCTCGTCATGCCCTTTGGGTTGTGTAATGCTCCCGCGGTCTTCTAGAATTTCATAAATTAGATTTTAAGAGACTACCTGGGGGTGTTTCTTGTAGTGTACCTTGATGACACACTTGTGTTTTCCAAGGACTGGTCCTCCCACATTGAGCATGTCAGGAAGGTGCTCCAGGCCCTTCAGGAAAAAAACTCTTTGCTAAATCCGAAAAATTTGTGTTTGGGGTGCAGGAGATACCATTTTTGGGTCAAATCCTCACTCCTAATGAATTCCGCATGGACCCTGCCAAGGTTCAGGCTGTGGCTGTATGGTTCCAACCTGCCTCCGTGGAGGCGTTACAGTGCTTTCTGGGGTTTGCTTATTATTACAGGAGATTCATTGCTAACTTCTCGGTCATCGCTAAGCCTCTTACGGATCTTACTCACAAAGGTGCTGATCTCCTCCACTGGCCTCCGGAGGCGGTCCAGGCTTTTGAGATCCTTAAGAAGTGCTTTATCTCTGCCACAGTGCTGATTCAGCTTAACAAAATTGAGCCATTCATCGTGGAGGTTGACGTCTCCGAGGTGGGAGTGGGTGCTGTCTTGTCCCAGGGTACCAGGTCCCTCACCCATCTCCGTCCCTGTGCCTACTTCTCCAGGAAGTTCTCGCCCAATGAGAGTAACTATGACGTGGGCAACCGCAAACTCTTAACCATTAAATGGGCATTTCAAGAGTGGCGCCTCTTCTTGGAGGGGGCTAGGCACCAGGTAAGGGTCCTTACCGACCACAAGAATCTGGTCTTCCTAGAATCTGCCTGGAGGCTAAACCCGAGACAAGCTCGATGGTATGGCCCCCATGTTCCCCTGACCTCAACACTATTGAGAACCTTTGGAGCATCCTCAAGCAAAATATCTATGAGGGTGGGTGGCAGTTCACATCAAAACAGAAGCTCCTGGAGGCTATTCTGACATCCTGCAAAGATATGCAAGCAGAAACTGTCCAAATACTCACAAATTCAATGGATGCAAGAATTGTGAAGGTGATATCAAAGAAGGGGGTCCTATGTTAACATGTAACTTGGCCTGCTAAGTTTTTTTTGATTGAAAGAGCTTTTGATTTCTGTAAATATGACCTCCTGATGCTGCAAATTAAACAAATTACCATTTTAGTTCCCTTTACAACCTTTAAAATGTTTTGATCTCTGTTGTGCATAATAATGTGAAACAGTGCATTTTGAGTTTTTTACTTCTAAAAAAAAAAATCTGTTATCATTAGGAGATTTGTTCAATAAAATTTACATTATACTCCAACGGTTGATGGCTTGAAGATTATACTGACTGTCATTTGCATCGACTATTTAGGAAAATCAGCGAAAAATAACATTTGCATAATAATTTGGAACGCGGTGTATAATCTGGCCTTTCTATTTTTGAGGCTGATTAATGGTTAGCACCTTGTGGTGAAGCCTCTGTATTTGCTCCTATTAAGTCTTCTCTTTATGGTAGACTTAGCTACTGATACACCTACTTCCAGGCGAGTGTTCTTTACTTGGGTAGATGTTGTGAAGTGGTTTTTCTTCACCATGGAATAGATTCTACACAAACACGCACACGCACATGAACACACACACTACTGTGAAAAAGTTTGCTCCAAGGAGGCTTAAAACTGGGTGAGGAAATGCTAAGCTCTGCTACAAAGGTGAGGTTGTGTGAAACAGTTTCATGTCACAGGTCCACCATGGCAAAACTGAGCAAGGCAACAAGACAAAAGGTAGTTATACTGCATCAGCTCCCAGGCAAAGACTTCAAAGCAGATTGGGGTTTTAAGATGTGCTGTTCAAGCTCTTTTGAAGAAGCACAAAAAAAACGGGAAACGTTGAGGACCGTAGACGCAGTGGTCGGCCTAGGAAAATTAGTTAAGCAGATCAAAGACACATCATGCTCACTTCCCTTCGAAATCAGAAGATGTTCAGCAGTGCCATCAGCTCAGAAATGGCAGAAACCAGTGGGACCCAGGAACACCTATCTACTGGTCGAAAAAGTCTGGCCAGAAGTGGTTGAAAGCCATACCTTTGACGTGGAAACAAGGTCAAGCAACTGAACTATACATGAAAACACAGGAACTGGAGTGCAGAACCATGGCAGCAGGTGCTCTAGACTGATGAGTTAAAATTTGAAATATTTGGCTGTAATAGATGGTGAAGAGCTGGAGAGCAGTACAATAATGAGCCTCTGCAGGCAACAGTGAAGCATGGTGGAGGTTCCTTGCAAGCTTGGGGCTGCATTTCACCAGATGAAGTTGGGGATTTGGTCAGGATTAATAGTTTCCTCAATACTGAAAAATACAGGCAGATATTTATCCTTCATGCAATACCATCAGGGAGGCGTGTGATCGGTTCCAAATTTATTCTGTGGCAGATGGAGTTACGACCCAAAGAGGTTTCCTGCTTAAACAACAGGTTTACTGTGATCTGCAGTGCTTTGCTGACCACGTGACTGCTGTACTCCATTTTCCTTTTTTGATTTGGATATACTCATTGACAAGTCCACAAGAGACATGCACCACACTTTATTGTCTTTGTCTCTAGAGTACTGTCCATCCGTCAGGAACAAGCCCGCTACAAGCAGTAGACTGAAAACACCTCTGCTGACTGTGCTTATTATAAGACATCAGTACTGTCTAGTGAATGATAGAGGTAGGCAGAGGCTGCTGTATAGGATAGTCAACATATAAACACTGGTAATTTTGATAATAGAATAAAAATAGAGCATTTCAAGTTCCATACATATGTAAATAATGTTTTAGGATTATTTAGCAATAGTTTCTGCTGATTATTTCACATGTTTATCTTCTCCTTTTCTGTTATTATAAGAATTTTTATTTCATAGCTGACATGTCCTGATTAATCCTCACATCGCTTTGATATTTTACATTATGACACAGTTTTAAATTCCACCGTGAAAACTTTATATCAGATGCCAGGCTAGGAGTTTTCTGTGGTTTCTGTCTTTCACGCTTGTTAAGCCATTAGAGTATTGCCATGGCAACTGCTGAGTAATAATAGGTAAACTCTTTGGAAACTCTCAAAAAAATAATTCTGAAATATGAAGTTCACAAATAAGCTTATAGACATATTAGGAAAATTGATGTATGTTTATGTTTTACTATTAGAAACTGAAATTATGACCATGACCATGATAAACTACTTATCTATTTAGCTATGCAAAAAAAAATGCATGCAGCTCCTATGCTTCAGATCTTTTTTTTTTTTATGAGTTGCATATATATATATATATATATATATATACATACACCTATACAGATATATATATATAAAGATATATCTATATATATATATATATATATATATATATATATATAAAGAGAGATATGTCTATATATATATATATATATATATATGCATATATATATGTACATATATGGGTATATATATATATATATATAGAGATAGATAGATATATATATATATACATATATATATATACACATATATATATAGTATCCAAAAAAGAGGCAGCACTCCGCAGAAAATGTGATAAAGGGTGTATTTATTGCCCCCTGTGCGTGCAACGTTTCAGCTCTATCCTCTAGAGCCTTTCTCAAGCAAATAACATGTGATACATTCCAAGTATATAACATAGTGACACTGGTGCTGCTGGATATATTTGTTTAACCCACATATATATATATATACATATATATATATATATATATATATATATGTGTGTGTGTGTGTGTGTGTGCAGTTTATAGTTTTTACATTTACTCATTGTGTTTTTCTGATAATATATATACAGTATATATATATTTTTTTACACCTGGCTACATTCAATATTATATATTTTATTGGAGTGGAATAGCAGGGAGTTTGAACTAAGGAGCAGACAAAATCAACTAGCAGGAAAGCAAAAGACATAGACATGGGGGCTAAGGGAGCACATAAAAATAGTATGCTACCTGCTTTATTGTGGGGTTTGCTTCAATTTTTTTATATGTATTTTACATGTTTACCCTTACATTTACAGATAAGTGGGGAAGCCTCAACTGATTTAGGCATTCACACACATGGAAAGAAAAGACGGTTTGGCATGAATAAAATATAACTGTTACTCTATATTTATTAAAATATTAATTCTTCAACATTTAGATTGAAAAAGTGAAGCTAGAGTAATCTTGATCCATCCCTCTGAGCCCAGAAAGAAGTCAAGATGTTGACCTTTAGTAAGTTAATCTACAAACACAGCGAGCTAACACTGGATGTTAGACAATAAGTAATGTGTTGCTTTAGTTCCATCAGCAAGGCTAAATAAATGTTATAATGGATCGTGCATCTCATTCATCAGTATCAGAGGGAACTCAGCGGCTCTGATGTCTGGCAATACACAACTTGAACTCAGCTTATTCTGCCGTGCTTGAATAGTGGCTAAACAAAAGGTAGAAATGTGAAACGAATGTAAAGCCCTGGCATTCGCTGTAAAACCTTGGTACCATATATCTGCTGTTAAGTTTGGCGACATGCTGAGTGGCAGATATATATAACTGGAAAATGTTTACATAATTACATAAACAATAATATCACTCTGTCAAATAAAACTGAAAACTCAGCAATTTATAGAATCACACTGCCCTATACCTTCATAAGGTGTTATAAGAGTTTTCTCTAAAAATGCTGGAACTTAAAGACTTCCTGACAAATATGGATGTGTAGATAAGGCACAAATATTATTGTTCCAGGTTCCAGTTCCCGTGTGATTCCGAGGAGGCAATCTAATTTAACTGTGACTGTACTTTTATTAATTTCCTTTGTTAGCAGTTTCAAGAAGACCAAGCATGTGTCTGTAAATGTTGGCGTTAGCAGCAGTTTTATGTAGTTTTAGTTCATTGCTGCCAATTAATAGCCAAACTACAATAGTGTTTGATATTGAGCTGTTATGTGTAATGTTCATAATACCTGTGGTCACATGACCAGGATGTCCAGGTCCTCAAGTTAGTGTGATACTGAAGATACTGTTGCTGGCAGGCTGAAGTGGTGATCCCTTGGCAACGCGGAGATTCAGTCCCGAATGCAATTTCCTAGTTTTCAGAACCTTTGAAGTTGAACTTGAAAGTAGAGGCATGGGTACTCAACGCTTGCACGTTTAGGAGGCGGGGCCAACCAAGTTTACAAAAGTTCCCTTGGCGCCAAACGCTGTTGGGCATATGACTATGGTGAGGGAATGAGGTACCTGTCAGTGACCGGGTCGCAAGTAGTGAAACAGCAGAGCAAAGCAGGCTAAAGTGGGCCAGGGACATTGTTACGCTCACCGGTCTGAGCGTCTGAGGTCATGGTAGTGTAAGGAGAGCCACTTGACCTGACAAACTGATGGAGACTGAAGGCCACAATCCAGAGCTGGAGTAGTAAAGCCATGACTGATTGGCTGCATTTGGCCACTGCACGTTAGAGAGTGACAGGGACCCGAGGAGGAACTTTGCAGTGTGGCCGTCTGTGCGTATCACACTGACAAGTCACTACCAGAAACTTTGGTTGAGCATTTAAAAGGAAAACCACCACAGCTAACCACTGTAAATAGTTGTTTATAAGAGACTGTAAGATTTAAGCTAATTGTGGAGCCAGCAAGTGAATAACTGCCAGAAATCTGCCAACCACCACGTAAATTGTATATAGGTCTGCAATTTTCTATTTTGTGCCTTCTGTGTGAGAGACTATAGCCATAAGCTTGTTGAACTATGTATATATTTGAAACTGTCAAGCTTGCATTGCCTGAGTACTGAGAAAAAGTTAAGTTGCTCCACTTGAAATGCATTTCCGCCTGCTATTCTTCCTCGTGATCAAAGTTCCTGCAGGTGGGGTGTTGGAGAGCACTTCCCATGATGCCTCGCTTCATGTAGAATATGTAGCTAGCATCTGTAAGTGCTGTCTACGGATTGTCCTTGACAATGAACATACCTGCGCAAGTAATATCTACATATACAGTACAGAAGGAAAGATAGGTGAACAAGGAATGAAAGCTGAAGAACGCTACTATTAAAGTAAAGAAGATATAGTACGAAAATATTTATATTCATAATAATAAACTATCTATAGAAACTTCTATAACTTTAAAGGTACACATTAACTGGCTCTAAAATAAGACCTATTCACAGGGGTGGATCCAAGTCCCTTTTTAAATGTAGTTAACGAAGCAGTCATATAGGAATAAATTCGGAGTAAAAAAATACGTTTTATTCAAGTCATAGCCTCTTTTATTTCCACATTTGTAAATGTTTAAAAACAGTAAAATGTACTGTACTTCTACTGTGCAAGGAGAATTTTCTTCTAAATTTACAGATTGTAGTGTACTTTCTTTCTACGCTGAGCAAAGCTATAATAATCAGTAGAGTTGGTTGAAGGGTTCGTCCCAAGAAGATAATCCCCTTTCAAATGCTCTTAGGGCATATGATGGATGTCATAGAAAGGTATCCCCCATTAGAGAACCCCTTTGGTAGCGTAGAGCCACTATCAAAGAGCAGCTGTCACGGAATTGGCCCGTTCACGCTTTACATTGTTGGCAATTAATTTATTGGCCATTCATTAGATCCATGGTGTTCAGCTGATGACCTGGCCAGCAGCAATTTAAAAAGAGGTGGTCTTGATGAGACAAAACCTGTACAGCTGAATGAAGATTAAACAAAGTCCTAAATTGAAATAACAGACAAAAAATATATATTTTAATAAGCAAATAAAAATGGTAACTCAGCACTCCAAGGTATTATGCAATAAGTGATATATTATTTCACATATAGCAAAAAATAGTAATCCAAAAATAGGTTTAACGTTTCGGTCTATACATTCGACCTTCTTCAGACACGGATTACGTCCGTGGATATGGATTTGCGGCGGTTGTGACTTTGGTCACTGTTATGTAATGGCATCAAAAACAATGGGATAATCTGAATAAGGCTTATATAAACAGAGTGGTGTTAGATTTATTTAAACAAACATATAGTGATGATAAAGGTATCATATGTACTTCCCCATCAGGCGTGATAAGAGGCTGAAGATGTATCCATCTAAAACCACACTGAAGAAAAATACACTAAAGAAAAGTAATATTATGGAGTAACTAGTTATAAGGAGCAGTGCGGCAGTGGTCAGAACTATAGAAACGGCAGAGCACCGTAATAGCAGTGCAGGAACGCTTTCGCATGATGTAGGATAATGGGTCAAAATGGGAACCTAACGATGCTAATAATAGCATGCCAGTAGCCATTGTGACAGGCCACACGAATATGCCCAACGGAAGCCTAGTGGTACCAAAAAGCTGAGGAAAGCGCACGGAGCGCATTATGAGAGCTCAATGACTAAACTGGGTTAAAGTGCCATCGCTGGAAACACCGGGAGGAACAGCGTGTACGTGTCGCAAGCACCAGCGATGCGATTGCCCAAGAAGAACATATTTAAAGAGGCTCTGTCACCAGATTTTGCAACCCCTATCTGCTATTGCAGCAGATAGGCGCTGCAATGTAGATTACAGTAACGTTTTTATTTTTAAAAAACGAGCATTTTTGGCCAAGTTATGACCATTTTTGTAGTTATGCAAATGAGGCTTGCAAAAGTCCAAGTGGGTGTGTTTAAAAGTACAAGTCCAAGTGGGTGTGTATTATGTGCGTACATCGGGGCGTTTTTAATACTTGTACTAGCTGGGCGCTGTGAAGAGAAGTAACATCCTCTTCTCTTCAGAACGCCCAGCTTCTGACAGTGCAGACCTGTGACGTCACTCACAGGTCCTGCATCGTGACGGCCACATCGGCACCAGAGGCTACAGCTGATTCTGCAGCAGCATCAGCGTTTGCAGGTAAGATCGACTTACCTGCAAACGCTGATGCTGCTGCAGAATCAGCTGTAGCCTCTGGTGCCGATGTGGCCGTCACGATGCAGGACCTGTGAGTGACGTCACAGATCTGCACTGTCACAAGCTGGGCGTTCTGAAGAGAAGAGGATGTTACTTCTCATCAGAGCGCCCAGCTAGTGAAAGTATTAAAAACGCCCCGATGTACGCACATAATACACACCCACTTGGACTTGTACTTTTAAACACACCCACTTGGACTTTTGCAAGCCTCATTTGCATAACTACAAAAATGGTCATAACTTGGCCAAAAATGCTCGTTTTTTTAAAATAAAAACGTTACTGTAATCTACATTGCAGCGCCTATCTGCTGCAATAGCAGATAGGGGTTGCAAAATCTGGTGACAGAGCCTCTTTAAAACCAAATATGAATGTACACAATTCACTGCATATAACATATAACGTTAAAAAATATTAATATTGATAAAATACCAATGAGATAATAGTAATAAAAAATAATAAATACCACTGAAATAGAATATTAGTAATATCAGAGATGATGCTGAGTGGTGTTACGTCTTATGTGGTAATAATAAATACTCGGTAATATAAATATTGGAAAAACTAAACAAATAAATAAATGAATAGACTGAATAAAAAATAATTAAGAGCATGTAAGAGAAGGTAGGCGAATGAAAAAGGGATTAGTTCAGAGTCCTATACTGTGTGCTGGATGGATTAATAAGGAAGTAACAGATAAAAACGCTTCAGATAAAAATATATAAAAGAAAGTTACAGTCCACACACATAAATGTATGGAAGCAGGACATAAAAACAAAGGGTTATTCCAATGCAGTTTCCGCAATATCATTAAGTCCCCCGGTTGTAGGCATAACATTTTGTAGATACAAAACTTTTTTCGTTGTGGTTTTAAAAACCTATTTGGTGTGCTAGCTCGTATTTGTTCAATAAGATTTACGGATACACTGCTAAAATCACAATTATACAATAATAATAATATAATAATAATAATAATCTTTATTTATATAGCGCCAACATATTACGCAGCACTTTACAATTTAGAGGGGACATGAAACAAACAATATCAGACATTACATAGTGACAAAGTTCATTTACAATTCAAATCTGGGGAGTGAGGACCCTGCTCGCAAGAGCTTACAATCTATGGGGAAATAAGGGAGACACAAAGTGTAACAGAGGCACTGTAAGAGGTACGCAATGTAGTCACTACCACAATTCAAGAACGTTTTAATTGGAAAAGTTTCCAGAGTGACGGTAGAAATATAGGTTTTAGTTCTATGAGTAATATTGTTGCAACTAGAGTAACCACAGCGATAAGACCCAGAGATAGTGGGAAACATTTCGAGGATCTGTGGTTTGGTCTTACGAAGTCTGTTGGGGCTAATAGGTTGCGTAATGTTCGCAACCTCCTATACATTATTTGTGCTCTTTATTTGCAAAATGTCTTTCAGA
The DNA here is from genome assembly GCF_050947455.1 of Rhinoderma darwinii. NCBI lineage: Eukaryota > Metazoa > Chordata > Amphibia > Anura > Rhinodermatidae > Rhinoderma > Rhinoderma darwinii. The sequence goes on from NC_134687.1 coordinate 196,205,799, forward strand.
TGGGGGTCACTCTTAAGAATGTGCCAGTGTTTAGTAAGAATTTTTGTAATGAATACCTATAATGTAAGTGGTGATGAAATTTTGCTTGGGGTTGATAGAATCATTATCTGCTCTGGTGCTTGGTAGGATGCATTCATCATGCAATTATACTGTGGGGGAAATGTTTATCCTTAAACCATTTAGGGAGGCTCTCGCATTATGATTTCAATTGTTTGCTGCGAGAACAATGCTTCCTAATATGTCTGAATTGACCAAACAGAATATTCATCAGCCAGGGGGGATAGTGGGCACTCTTAAAATTCAAGTAGCTATTCACATCAACTGTTATGTGTGTTAGTGACTAGAGCCCCTTCACTGTCTATTCTAATTGGTAGATCTAAGAAATCAATAGAGAGCAAGGGAAAGTTGTGAGTGAAAAAGAGTCCGGAATCATGTTCGGTGTCTGCACAAAACTAGCTGCCTCGGCACCACTACCTTTCCAGATGAAGAATAAATCATCGATATACCGACTATAGAGTAGGATATTATCCTTAAAACGATGGATGCCCCATATATAGAAGTATCCAACGGTGTATCGTCCATTGCCTTGGGCCGTCGGGTTTACCCACCTCCCGACAATCATGATCATCAACTCACACATAAGAACTGGACTATAAGAAGGTCCCTGCCCTTCTGATCCTTGCCTGAGCATTGTTAGTTTATCCCAAGTGTGTCTTGCGAATGGTCCCTTAGTGTTTCCCGTTCCAGCTGTTACCTGTGCCCTGTTACCTATTCCTGTATCCCGTGCTGTGTTCTTGTTCCTGTGCCTACTGGTGTTGGAGTCGTGTCTACTGCACCTGCTGTCGTTTGCCACGTCCTGTGTCTTCCGCCACGCCCTGTGTCATCTGCCACGTCCAGTTTCATCTTCCACGTCCAGTGAGATTCGCCATGTCTGGCGCAACCTGCGGCACCTGCTGTCATCCACCACGTCTGGAGTTACCTGCTGCACCCACCACCATCCATGCCATAGCTGCGGCCACTATCTGGACTACCCAGGTACGCTAGTGCGGGACTTTGTATTGCTGGGGTGCTCTCTTGTTTGGCCAGCTGCCTCTCCATTACAGAAGTGTGGCCTAGTGGATCCACATACCCACAAACCGTGACAAATGCCCCCCATGTACTGATTAGCATACGAGGGAGAAAACTGCAAGCACATTGCACAACCCTGAATTTGTTGGTAAAAGGTTTTATTGAATGTAAACACATTATGCTACAGAATAAAATCTATACAGTTCCTCAAAAAATGTGCCTGATTATCTGGTATGAGTGGATCAGAGAGTAAAAAGGACCACCTGTACGCCCCTATCATGGGGGATGTTAGTATAAAGTGTGGAAACATCTGCTGTTAAATAACTGATCCTGGTGAGGTTGTGTTTGCTGTTCAGGTCACGGAGATCTCTAATAAGATGAATGGAATCTTTAAGATAAGAAAGTAACGCTAGAAGTAAGATTGCAAGTGTAGGTCAATAAAATGGGATCGGTTACTAGTTAGAGATTCAATGCCTGAAATGATGGGGTGACCAGGGGGGGACAGGGGACTAGCTGATTTGTGAATTTTAGGAAGATGATAAATAAAATGGAAGTATGGGAATGGGGACATTTAAAAAGTTATTTTCTTTTTTATTGAGTAAACCATCATATAAATATGTATCAATCATGAGTTTATACTCAGATGTGTACATAGTTAGGGAATTGGATGCATGTTTCTCATAAAATAGACCACCAGATAATAGTCTAAGTGCCTCATGGATGTAATCGGTTTTGTCCTGTATCACGATCCCTACCCCTTGTCCGCTGGTCTAATGACAATAGTCTCGTTATTAATAAGGGGTTTAATCGCTTTCCTGTCTAGAGATGATAGACTAGGTTATCGTTAGGTTATCGTTAAAGTTCTGTTCAAAGATTGAAACTCATTGCTGACCAGTGTAGAAAAAGTATCAACTGCTAAACACCCAATGCTGAGTGGGATAAAAGTCTGACTTCGGTTGTACATCCAGAGAAAGGGGTTGTGGTATACTGGTGGTTGTCGGTACTACATGAGCCGGTGCAGTGGGGATTATGTCAAAATGGCGTGTTAGTGTAAGCTTTCTAATGAACCTGTTGAGGACCATGAATAATTTAAACCCATCATGAAAGGCTAAAGGACGGAAGGAAAGACCCTTTGAGAGTAGACATATCTCATTCACATATAATAAGTAGCTGGATAGGTTAAACCATTTTTTGTATCAACCTGTTTTTCTTTGCTCTCACAGACAACTCTGGATTTCCTATTCTTGCCTCATCTACAGCCTCTACATCGGCCTCCATTATTGAGATTTTTTTGATAATTGGGAAAAAGCATGTGATGGTCTGACTTTTTTTGGCATTTGAGCAGGAGGGGTAGAATAGCGGTGGATTGGTAAACCAGGGTGATGAGTGGCATGGTTAGTTGGGATGGGACCCCTAAAAAAGAAACTGAGACGTATGTGTTGTCAGTAGAAAGTGGGTGACCTTCCATCTGTGTCAAATTAGTAAGATCAAGATGTTCCCCATCCTGGTGTGGGAACTCATGGTTGTCATTACACAAATGTTGGGCAAATGACATAGATAGGTCAGATACCATGGCTGAAGTAGGGGGTCCATGTGTATCGATGGATAGAAATCTGTGGTAATGAAGAAAAGATCTTTTCAGATTTTAACAATTCAATTTATTCAATTCAATTCAATCATTGAAAAGGGGTGAGGAAGGAAAAGTATGTACCAGAGGTTGGGGTGCAATGTTCAGAAGTTTGAGACAAGTTTTGTGATCAGACAATTTAAAGGAAAGGTGTCATGATTTTTTTTTATTATTATTTTAATGGGTTTTTATATATTTAAATATAATAACTAGTTTATTTATTTGGTCCCCTAATATTATTTTTTTTTTATTAATACTTTTTCTTTTCTTAGAGGGCTGGCATTTTTTATTCCATCTGTGTATGTGAGCCACTTTAGAAGCGAATGGGAGGCAGCAGGCAGGAGCGTAACTAGGAAAGACTAGACCCCATAGCAAACTTTTGACTGGGGCCCCCCCTCTGCTGGGTATCACACAACCCCCCCTTGTAGATAGTGCCTCTCTATAGATTCCACCACACAGCGCCCCCTATAGATAGCACCATACACAGCCCCTGTATATAGCGCCATACACAGTCCCCTGTAGATAACGCCTTACAGCCCCAAATCCCCCCTGTAGATAACGCCATACAGCCCCCCTGTAGAGAACGCCATACAGCCCCCCTGTAGATAACGCCATACTGCCCCCTGCAGATAACGCCATACAGCCCACCTGTAGATAACATCTTACAGCCCCAAATCCCCCCTGTAGATAACGCCATACAGTCCCCCCTGTAGATAATGCCATACAGCCCCCCTGTAGATAACGCCATACAGCCCCCCTGTAGATAACACCATACAGCCCCCCTGTAGATAACGTCTTAAAGCCCAAAATCCCCCCTGTAGATAACGCCATACAGCCCCCTGTAGATAACACCATACAGACTCCCCCTGTAGATAACGCCATACAGACCCCCCCTGTAGTTAACGCCATACAGACTCCCACCTGTAGATAATGCCATACAGACCCCCCTGTAGATAATGCCATACAGACCCCCCTGTAGATAACGCCATACAGACCCCCTGTAGATAACGCCAAACAGACCCCCCATAGATAATGGCATACAGACCCCCCTGTAGATAACGGCATACAAACCCCCCTGTAGATAACACCATACAGAACCCCCCTGTAGATAACGCCATATAGAGGCCCCCCTGTAGATAGCACCATACAGAGTCCCCCTGTAGATAACACCATACAGAGTCCCCCTGTAGATAACGCCATACAGACCCCCCTGTAGATAACGCCATACAGACCCCCCTGTAGATAACGGCACACAGACCCCCCCCTGTAGATAACACCATACAGAAACCCCCACCCCCCCTGTAGATAACCTTATGTAATAGGCCTCCAAAATGTAGGACTTTCGTCTGAAGATTGAATTTACAGTAATTACAGTTTCCACAATGATGGTTTCCCTTCTGGATTGATTTTTCTAGCCAATTAGTATTTTTTGGCTCTGAGAATCTACTCTTCACTAATTTATTTTTAATTGTTCGGCTCCTCCAAAAAGAAACAAGGGTTTTTTTTCACTGCAATTTCACTCAGAGCGGGATCCTCCTTGATCAAGTGCCAATGTTTAAAGATGGCATTCTTAGTAGCTTGAGCCTAGAGATTATACTTGAAGGTAAAGGTGAATCTACGTTCTTTTCCTTTTTTACTTTGGGGACTATTCATTCTTGTCGGATTTAAAAGGTCTTTTTGGTCCTTTTTTAATGCCTTATCTATGGCTTTATCGATAAGGGGACCCGGATATCCTCTATTAAGTAACCGATTCCTCAAATCCAAAGCTTTCTACATCTATTGAAGCTAAGAGAAAGTTTTCTTCCCATGCAAAATTGCCAATTGCTTTTAAGAAACTATTTATATCTTTGCGGTACGATAGGATGCTTCTTAGTGTCGGTCTTAACAGGCAATCAATATATTTCGAGAGGGGCTCGGATAGAGAGCCAACTCCCGAGACAATCGGGTGGCCCGGGGGGTTTATTAGTGTCTGATAAATTTTGGGTAAAACATACCATGTTGGTTTTTCGGAAAACAAAGGGGAAAGTCTTTCAGCTAGGAAAGTATTCCTAGCTCAACAGTGTTATGGAGTAGAAATTGTAATTTGATCTGAAACTTTAGGGTGGGATCATATTCTAACCTTGAATAAGTGCTAGGGTCTGACAATTGTATCAACGCCTGCGACAGATCGCACTCTTTTGTCATGAGAACCGTATTACCCCCTTTATCCACTTTTTTAAAAACCGTGTTTTCCATCTTTTTCAACAAATGTAATACTCTTTCTTCCTCTTTTGTGAGGTTCGAGCTATCTCTATGGATAATACACTCTATGTCATTTTTTACACGCTTACTAAAAAGATCCAAGTGGCTACCAGGAATAAGTGGGGGAAAAAAAGTAGATTTAATCCCACCTGTAAAGTTACAAGTATTTACCAAATTTTAAGTACTACAATTCATGTCATCCTCAGATAATTCCCCCAATGCTAGCACACTTTCCTTTTCAGACTCTGTGAAATTCTTACTGACACTAAAACCAAAAGGTCACCGTCTTTTTTCTCAATTAATCTATTATCTGAGGAACATTCTAAAGTTTTACAAAGCTTAAGTTTTCTAACACCTTTGAATAGGTCTACTTCAAATTCTACTATATCAAGGCTTTAAACTAGACTGTAATTAAGACCTTTTTTGAGAAGATTGACACAGGCTTTATTCAAATTAATTTGAGTTAAATTGACAATATTGCACGAACAGTCATTATCGATTATATTAATTTCCTCCAGGTTACTTGCTTCCTTTTCCGACAATTTTTCCCTTGTCTTCTTTCCTTTACTCGTCTGAGGCACTTGATTCGGAGTCTGTAGTCCATGACTCATTATTTAAAAAATTTTCTTCCAACAAAGCGGTTCTTTTGTCGTTGTTGGCGTTTACTTCCCCAGTCGAAAATCTTTCCTGAATCAAAATCTTTTTTTATCTCTCAGCAACTTATCCAATTTCTCTCTTTTTTAACAAATTCAGGGAATTATCTAAATGTGCTTCTTTGAAAAAACAATCAGGTGTTTATATGTGCGGTTTAGGGAACATTGCAATTTTGTCACAGCAGGTAATGGAGCCCCATGTTTAATTGAACATGTGCAAAAAGAGCATAACGGGGATCCCGGTGTTTTAAAATTTGCAGGAATAGAACAAGTCCTTTTCCCCATTAATGGGGGCGATCGTCATAGAATCCTCTTGAGAAAAGAAGCTAGCTGGATTATCCGTGCTAACATCATGGGTCCAGCAGGCTTGAATGGTAAAAGTGATATGGTAGTATTTTTGTAAGAGTATAATTGGATTTTGATATCCTTTTAGTTTGTGACACTGTGCCCTGTAGAGTACTTTATCATACATATTTTTATACCGGTTAAATTGTAATAATAATGATTGTTAACTGGTTTATTCGTCTCCCTGCAGCGCTTTATGAGGGAGCAGATTTGGAATTTTACATTTGGATTTGTCCCTTTAATAAAGGACTCCATGTGAATAGGGTTTAGGGCTATTAAAGGCAACCCAACCATTTGGCTCGTCGTTTACACTGTTGCAGAAAAAATAAATACCTCCCAGTGTTGTGAGTATTGCATAGGAGAGTGGGGTTGGAGCTTTGACGGGCCTATCCTCCGTGTGCGTAATTTTACGCGTTTGGATGATGCCGCCTCGTCTTTGGTCTTTCCTTTCCCTCCTCTGCTTAGATGCCACAGTTGATTTTTACGCACCCCGCTGTGACGCGCTGGTCCGGACGCGTCATCGTGCATGCGCTATGAACATCTTGCTGCTGCGCATGTGCGGTGGGGCATCTGATGCCGCCGCGTCACAGCACTGTCATTTGATAGTTATGCTGATGCATAGGGCTGGGTCTTTGTCTGATAGGTAGGTTTAGGGGCGCTGTCCTCTGTTCACATTTATATTGGTTCACATTGTTTTGTAATGATACAGGGCGGTCTATTTAAAGTACCTCAGCTGCATTAATTGTTTATAGGTCCATAGAAGCGCTACATAGCATGAAACATGCTGTAAACTTGTTGGCTGTCTGCTTTGTCCTCCCTTGCTTTGCCAAATTAAAAAAAGTTTTTACTATCGTGGGTGAGTGCCGCTTTTCATCTTCTTCCATTCTTGTTATTAGATAACATTATTATACTGTATGGGGGGCACTAAGGGGGCATTATACTGTGTGGAGGCACTATATAGGGCATTATACTGTGGGGGGCATGATACTATTTTATGGGGCATTTTTTTTATGATGGGGAGGGGCATCGAAAGATAATTTTGCACGGGGCACCATCTGTCCTAAGGCCGGCCCTGACTGCAAGCTAATATTGTCAGGGTGTGAAGGTCCATGGTTATTGGGCCCTTGAGACTGTAAAAATACCAGCCCTCGGCTGTCACAGGAATTGACTATCACTTCACATGGTCAGCTTCTGTTGATAGCCGGCTCTTCCTGGTACACTTAAGGTGCTTGGTAACATGGTAATTGTAAGGGGTTATTGCTGGCCTATTCGGACTGCTATCACTAACTGAGCCCCAGCCTTAGGCCTCATGCACACGAATGTATTTTTGTCCTCCCGTAAATACTGGCGTGAATACGGGTCCTTGGTCAAACGTATTCGACCCGTATTGCACCAGTATTTACGGACCCGTGCCCGTAAATACGGGTCCGGTGTCACCAGTATTCCACCCGTATTTACGGGCACGTTTTCGCTGCAAAATTGCACTGCAGTAATCGGCAGCCCTTCTCTCTATCAGTGCAGAATAGAGATAAGAGACTTCGCTTTCCGTAGTAAAAGTAAAAGAAATTCATACTTACCCGGCCGTTGTCTTGGTGACGCGTCAGTCTCTTGACATCCAGGCCGACCTCCCTGGATGACGCGGCAGTCCACGTGACCGCTGCAGCCTGTGATTGGCCTGTGATTGGCTGCAGCGGTCACATGTGTTGAAACGTCATCCCAGGAGGCCAGACTGGAGAAAGAAGCAGGGAGTTCTGGGTAAGTATGAATGTCTTTTTTTTTTTTTACAGGTTGATCTATATTGTGATCGGTAGTTTCTGTCCAGGGTGCTGAAAGAGTTACTACCGATCGTTTAACTCTTTCAGCACCCTGGACAGTGACTATCCCCTGATGTCGCCTAGAAACGCTCCCGTAATTACGGGTGCGCACACGTATTCACCCGTAATTATGGGAGCCCCATAGACTTCCATGGGCCTGCCCGTGCCGTAATTATGGCCTGAAATAGGACATGTTCTATATTTTTCAACGGCACAGGCACCTTCCCGTAAGCATACGGGGAGGTACCCGTTGCCAAAAGAAGTCCATGGGCCCGTAAAAACGTGCCGTAATTACAGCCCGTAATGACGGACGTTTTTACGTTCGTGTACATGGGGCCTTACTGATGGCATGCTGTTTATAACACAGCTCCATTACTAGGGCAGTGAGAAAGTAAAAAAAAAAAAAAGACACACACAGGAAAATCACATTTTATTCAAATAAAGACTCCCAGTTAACATCTCGCTTTGAACAATGCAGGTCCAAGGGAGTCCAGATAATTTGCTATAATCCATATAGAGAAACATGTAAATTGAAACAGACATTTGTAACACATAATAAATAAAAACTTTCAGACTTACCTCCTTATGCCCGGCAACATTCCTCCCATTCGCTGTTTTCATGTGGTACAGGTTACTCATAGTTATTGAGCTATGGTAAAAAGTCAACCGATGACTGCAAAAGCAGTCACTGTCAATTGTTGGTTGTCATGTGTTCCTGTTTACTCGTCGCTAATGACCTACACGCACAAGTAGGTCAATGACCGTAAGTAACATGGCTCATGTGTTGGGAGCACATTTCTCATATGTCATATAATTATGTTGTTGATACGGAGCAGATTTGCATGCTGGGGGACTTGTGGTCCCTGTCATGTATATAAATTACAAGCTGACGCTTACTTTCTGTCTGCCATGGTAAAACATTGCTCCCTGCGGCAGATCTTTGGGAACTGGAAAATAAGCAGAGTGACGAGACAGGGAACACTTTTTGAACAAGCTACATTGTTGCTCATCTATTACACAGGTTGCAGGGGATAAAACCAATTAATTTTGTTATTTTATTCTTCTATAGGAAATATTACTTTCCCAGTCCACATGATTGTCAGTATAATTGTGAAATAGAATATGAAGGTGCAGTTGGACGATGAGACAATGTTTCAGCATTCAGCTAATTAGATTGTGATGAACATTGCCGGTTTTGGCCAGATTACCTGTTGCCGTCTGCGTGGTTTCACCTAGCAATGTTTTCTCTATGCACGATTTGTAGCACTGACTACAGTAAACATTTCCATGTTGTCTCACTAGCCATATAAATGTATTTTACACTTTCTTCTTCTACTTTTTAGTTTGCTGTGTGTTTTCCTCCCATTAATGTGGGCCTTTGTATGTACAAGTAATTTGGGAGAAACGAAAGAAAAAAAAAACCTCTTGATGTTCTGGATGTAATAAATGTATTTATGTTTGTGATGAAAGACATTTTATTTGTTACATTGCTATCCACTTAGTATTTTATCAATAGAATAGAAATAGTTTTAGAACTCTTCTTGTCTTTTATTCCCTTTTTCTATTCAAGGCCAAATACTTGTAATTTTTGTAAAATGCCACAAATCAGCTCTACCAATGCCATGGAGATGGTGAAACTGTCTGGCACTGTGACCATTGACTGTGTTGCAGTGATGTAGCGACACACGAGACCCTTTCATTTCCACCTTGGTGAAAAGTCAATTCCCTGTGCCAGTCCGATAGCTATAAACGATTTTCCAATGTCACAAACACAATTATCCACATGACATAACTGTCACCCACCACAGCCAATATTTATGGATTAATTTCATGACACAGAACACAACCGTCCATCGTAGGGACCCTGCAGCCAGTTGTCTCTAACATACCACACACTTTTTGTCTGGGTCATTTTGATCACGTCACGCATTACTGAATACATACTGAGCAGAAATGGTCTCAAACACTTGTTGCCCTGGAAGTTGATTCTGCAAAGAGCTAGCGAAATCAGTGAAATGCCCAACTTTAATTTCTATCTTGCTCATTGAAAACACGCAATGCCATTGTTAATCACAGCGTGATATAGATAGCAGCAGGTTTGCCTCCAGCTGTTTTGGGGGGATGGATAATGAAATGTTTCCTCGCAGTGCGTTGCCACAGACCACCGAGTTCCACACATTAGGTCATCTATCCAGCCGTAAGGGCTCCTTCATTTCTTTTTCAAATGCCAAATATGTTTCATCATACATCAGGGGCATAACTAGGAAAGACTGGGACCCATAGCAAACTCTTGACCGGGGGCCCGCCCCCCGGGTGCCTCAAGCAGCCCCCCTTATAAATAGTGCCCCCTGTAGAATGTGCCATACAGCCCCCATGTAGACAGTGCTATATAGCCCCACCTATAGACAGTGTACCACCCCATTTGTAGATAGCGCCCCCACCTCCCCCTTGTAGATAGTGCCATACAGCCCCCCTGTATATATTGCCATAAAGCCCCCACTGTATATAGCGCTGCACAGCTCCAACTGTATATAGTGACACACAGCCCCACTCCCTTGTATACAGTGCCACACAGCCCCCCTTAGTAGAAAGTGCAACACACAGACCCCTGTAGATTGCGCCACACTCAGCCCCCTGTAGATAGAGCCACAGCCCTCCCCTTGTAAATAGTGCCATACAATTCCACCATGTGTATAGTGCCACACAGCTCCCCCTTGTGTATAGTGCCACGCAGCTCCCCCTTGTGTATAGTGCTACACAGTCCCCCCTTTGTGTGTTTAGTGCCACACATCTTCCCCTTGTGTATAGTGCCACAAGGCAATGGCGCATCTGAGAAAGTTGTAGCAGCCAGGGAGATGTCACTGAAACATGGAAAGGTGGGTTTGGAGGCAGGACTATGTGTCTCTTCAGCATAGCGGCACCGCCCCATGACCCTCTAATGAGTAATTAGCATATAGTGTGCGCCGTTTTAAAAGTGGATTTTAAGGATTTTGCTGCATCTAAAAAAAACATACAGGGGAATGTTTTGAAATATTGTCAGGTCATGTATAACTGCATGGTGGCGGTTCAAGGGGTTAAAACTACCTGACAGATTCCCAATAAATATACAATGAATTGAGAACAATCCCATCTGCCCTGCAAATTTGTTATTATAAATATATCCTATATAATTACATCAGCAGGACCAAGCTCTGACATGTATACAGTACCAGAACCAAGCTCAGTACATAAATACAGCAACAGAACAAAGTTCAGTACATATATACAGCCCCAGAACAAAGCTCAGTACATATATACAGCACTAGAACAAAGCTCAGTACATGTATACAGCACTAGAACCAAGCCCATACATATATACAGAACCAGAACCAACCTCAGTACATAAATACAGCACAAGAACCAACCTCAGTACATAAATACAGCACTACAACCAAGCTCAGTACATATATACAGCACCAGAACAAAACTCATACGTATATACAGCACCAGAACCAAGCTCAATACTTACATACAGCATCAGAACCAAGATCAGTACATATATACAACAACAAAACAAATACAGCTCAATTTAGTGCAACCCCTGCCGTATAGGTTTGTATGGCGTAAAACTACAGCTCCCAGCATGGCCCAAACAATGGTAAGGATATGCTGCGAGATGCTGTTTCACAAAAAAATCATGCCACCATCATCTCGCTGCAGATAACACAGTGACTACAATACTAATTAGAGGCAGAATAAACATTTACATTAAGTGACTCACCGGTGACGTCTCAGATTCTAGTTCTTTTCTTCTCCCTCAGGTCCAGACATCTATGATGGATTTCTACCGGCCATGACCCATTTCTACAGTTTTCCGCTCAGATGTCTTCAGCTTCTCACTTTTAAAACATTTCTGCACCTATAAATAAAGTTAAAATTCTCAACACCTCTAAATATAATAAAGCACCATACACTGCACCTCTAACTATAATAGCGCCATACACTGTGTCCCTGATTATAATAGTACCATACACCGTCACACACATACACCGTGCCACCTGTAGATAGTGCCCCCATAGCCCCCTGTAGATAGTGACCCTCATAGAGCCTCTGTAGATAGTGACCTACATAGAAGCCCCTGTAGATAGTGTCCTACATAGAAGCCCCTGTAGATAGTGCACACATATGGACTCCAGAGCTGCAAGGCAATAGTGCTAACCACTGAGCCAACGTGCTGCCCTACATATAGCTTCCCCTATAGATAGTGCTCCACGTATAGCCCACCTCTGTAGATAGTGTCTCACATATAGCTCCCCCTGTATATAGTGTCCCACAAATAGCCCACCCCTGTAGACTGTGGACTACATATAGCCACCCTGTTGCTAGTGCCCCACAGGTAACCCACCCCTGTATATAGTGTCCCACATATAGCCCACCCCTATAGAAAGTACCCTAAAAAATAGCTCCCCTATAGATAGTGCTCCACGTATAACCCACCTCTGTAGATAGTGTCTCACATATAGCTCCCCCTGTATATAGTGCCCCACAAATAGCCCACCCCTGTAGACTGTGGACTACATATAGCCACCCTGTTGCTAGTGCCCCACAGGTAACCCACCCCTGTATATAGTGTCCCACATATAGCCCACCCCTATAGAAAGTACCCTAAAAAAATAGCTCCCCTATAGATAGTGCTCCACGTATAACCCACCTCTGTAGATAGTGTCTCACATATAGCTCCCCCTGTATATAGTGCCCCACAAATAGCCCACCCCTGTAGACTGTGGACTACATATAGCCACCCTGTTGCTAGTGCCCCACAGGTAACCCACCCCTGTATATAGTGTCCCACATATAGCCCACCCCTATAGAAAGTACCCTAAAAAATAGCTCCCCTATAGATAGTGCTCTACATATAGCCCACCCCTGTATAGTGTCTCACATATAGTGCCCCACATATAGACCCCCCCTGTAGATAGTGCCCCACATATAGACCCCTCTGTATATAGTGGCCCACATATAGAGCCCCCTGTAGATAGTGGCCCACATATAGAGCCCCCTGTATATAGTGGGCCAACATATAGAGCCCCCAGTATATAGTGGTCCACATCCCCACATATAGACCCCCTTGTAGATTGTGCCCCACATACAGACCGCCCTTGTAGCTAATGCCCCACATATAGACCCCCCTGTATATAGTGGCCCACATATAGACCCCACTGTATATAGTGACCCACATATAGATGACCCCCCTGTAGATAGAGCCCCCACTATAGATAATGCCACTCACAGTTTTATGAGAAAAAATATATAAACTTGACATACTCACATGATCCCGTTCCCATGCTTTCACTGGCAATGCAGACATGCTCTCTTCTGAGCATGTCTGCTGGAGCTGAACGAGCATCGTCCAATAACGCTGATTGGTGGGGCAGAATGACTTGCCCGTCAATCAGCGCCTTTCAAGCATGGAAGCGGCGCGATGATGTCATCGCGCCGCTGGCCAATAAGCATCATTGTAAGGCACTCGATGGTTGGGAACATGCCCGGCCATTCAGTGCTAATGCATGTATTTGGCTGTCGCTAGCACTGGGGCCCCCTCCGGTGCTAGTGACACCTACAGGCATGAGAGGGCCTGTGTCACCCAGCTCATTCTTGTTGGGGGCTCGGCGGCACGGGCCCCATAGTAGCGGCGCTACCACTGTAGCAGCCATGGCGGCTGCTAGCGGCGCCACCGGGCATATGGTGGGGTGTGTCTGCTGGGGGCATGGGCCCCCTCAAGCCCCGGGCCCCGTAGCAGCCGCCACGGCTGCTACCACGGTAGTTACGCCACTGTCATACATAAAAAAACTTTTTAAAGACCAAGAAGCCAGAAAGCCACAAATGTAATGAGAAAATACACATTTTATTAGGACATACAACACAAAATTACATATGCTGGCTTCCTCAGGGGATAGTGTATGATAATGTGGCATTGTGTAGACTTATATATAGCTGGGTAAATGGTAACTGAATGTGTTCCGGGCTTTCTGTTGTCTTCACGCTCTTGCTGCGCCTGCCTCGTCTCCAGGGACACGCGTCCCTGGGGGCGCGCATGCGCGGTGCGGGCGTGACGACAGACAGTGGGGATCTCGCGGCTCAGGCCGGACTCCCGCGCATGCGCCGTGGACCGGCAATGGAAAAACACACACCGGAACACATTCAGTTACCATTTACCCAGCTATATATAAGTCTACACAATGGCACATTATCATACACTATCCCCTAAGGAAGCCAGTTTGGCGAAACGCGCGTCGGGGCACCACCACTTCGGGCCGCAGTGTGGGGCCATACATACATTCACCTCCATGGGTAAGCCTGCTACAATAGTCATCTGTGCTTTCAGTAGATCCTTCGGGACCTACATATGCTTCGGACATCTACCACTTTCTTCTTATGGCCTGTTGGCCTGACTTTGACCACTCTTCTCTCACTTACTCCTATCTTGGCAGTACAGGGTTTGCAATTTTCTGATTCTGGGCACTCATGAATATTTACTGATGTGATGTACCAAATGTGTCTCTTAAAATGCATCTGTAGAAATACTGATAGGTTGTTTACATGTCTTTAATCTACCATTGAGACATTTGATTTGTTTCTGGTCACTGTCACGCACATCAGAGCTATAGAAGACGTTTGTCGCAGGACACCCAAGATTCATTTTGTGATACAACCCACACCGTTCTTTCAGATCCCCTTGAATTTTAACATATGTAATTTTGTGTTGTATGTCCTAATAAAATTTGTATTTTCTCATTACATTTGTGGCTTTCTGGCTTCTTGGTCTTTAAAAAGTTTTTTCAGTATATATGAAGTTTGCCTTTAACATATAGTGGAGGTGCTCAGACACTTGATAGTGGCACCTAACCCGTTACTTTACCTGCTGAGTCTTTATATTTAAACACTGTCATACATAATAGAGTGAAAATTCCAAACTCCTAAAGTTATACAAACTGTAGCTACAGAGACCTATATGTGTCCCAGCCACTGTATCGTGTGTGCATGTGGATCCCAACATGTGGTCTCAACAACAAATGACCCTCCGTGTACATGCCGTGTTTTCCTGTATCTATCGGGCTACGTTCACACGGAAAAAAAAAATGGTCGAAAATTACGGATCTGATTTCAAGGCATTTTTGAAGAAGAAAATAAAGGTTTTTTCATTTGAAGATTTTTTTTGAGAAAATCCGCTTTAAAAAAACACCTCAAGGAGTGACATGCTACTTATTTTTACGAGGGTTCTTTTTAAGAGGTGTTTTTTTTTTATTCTGCAACGTAAAAGTACTCATGTGAACAGCACAATGTATTTCCCATTGAATTCAATGGGAAAATGTAGGCATTTTTCTGGTGTTTTTACAAAGCGTATTTCAAGGCGTTTACGCATATGTGAACATACCTTAAAGGCTAGTTCATATGCTTCTTATTTGTAAGGCAGGGCCCTACAACTAATATAAATCTACCAATTATATATGTTCTCTGTACATTCCACTTCTGTTTATGTTTTAAAAAAAAAACTACGGTAAAGACACGTTCAGACGTGGCAGAGATTTTCCGCTACAAATGTTGGTGCAGATTTGGGGCAATTGCGCAACGAATCTGCACCAACATTTGCATATTTGACAGGTAATTCAGACGTTGCAGAAAACACAGAGGACTTGCCACAGATTTCAGTTTTTGCATTGCAAAGGCTGAAATACGCAGTAAAATTCCGCTTCTTCTCCGCAACAGACAGTGCATGCTGCGGACTGAAAATTCCTCACTGCAGCCTATGGTCCGCAGCGGAGTTTTCCGCAACGTCTGAACTAACTTTCCAAAAAATGTATAGAAACAAATGTAAAAAACGTCCGCTGGAGAATTCCACAGCAATTCCGCCACTTGTGAATGTGCCCTGACATCACACGTATGCCAACCATGTGATGTTTGAATCGTGAGGGTATGTTCACACGGCCTATTTTCAGACGTAATTCGGGCGTTTTATGCCTCGAATTACGCCTGAAAAGATGGCTCCATTACGCCTGCAAACATCTGCCAATTGCTTGCAATGGGTTTTACGATGTTCTGTTCAGATGAGGTGTAATTTTACGCGTCGCTGTCAAAAGACGGCGCATAAAAAGGCCCCCGCGTCAAAGAAGTGCATGTCACTTCTTGGGACGTTTTTGGAGCCGTTTTTCATTGACTCCATTGAAAAAACGCTCCAATAAGGTCCGTAAAAGACGCCGTGAAAAACGCGAGTACTTGCAAAAATGTCTGAAATTCAGGAGCTGTTTTCGCCTGAAAACAGCTCCGTAATTTCAGATGTAATTTGCTACTGCGTGTAAATATACTCTTAGAGTCACGTCAATGAAAAGAGAGCTAAATATATGACATGTAGTGGAAGCACCGTAAGGGTATGTTCACACGCAAACTCAAAACGTCTGAAAATACGGAGCTGTTTTCAAGGGAAAACAGCTCCTGATTTTCAGACATTTTTTAAGCCACTCGCGATTTTCGCTGCGTTTTTTGCAGCGTTTTTTGCAGCGTTTTTGGAGCTGTTTTCAATAGAGTCTATGAAAAACGCCTCCAAAAACGTCCCAAAAAGTGACCTGAACATCTTTTTCACGCCCGTTTTTTCAAAAAGGCTGTTTAAAAAAACGGCCCGTCGGAACAGAACACCGTTTTTCCCATTTAAATCAATGGGCAGATGTTTGGAGGTGTGCTGCTTCCGATTTTTCGGCCGTTTTTCAGCACCACGAGGTACTTTCATCCGCGACTAGATTTTGTGGTCTCAATCAACTCGGGGTTGCAGTGTGACTCCATTAACATCAGTGAGTGAAGGAGTATTGCGGCAACGTGGCAACCTTTGGTGTGTAGCCCCAGCCTATGTTGAGGGCCACACACTGCATAATTGTAGATGGGTTAGTCACAACTACAGATGTAGCCATCTTTGTCTTGACTTTTAACACATTAAATACACAGTGGAAAGATCCTTTATCTTGACTTTTTCAATGACATTTCAATGGCTTTTGTTGTGTGATATCACGCTGCAGCAAGTTATCAGAGTCAAGAGAAAGATGGCTAAAACCGTACAATGCTGGTGGATAACCCCCTGCTATTTGCTATGTACAGTAGCAGCATAGTTAGTAAACCGTGTAGTGCAAAGGGACATGAAGTGCAGTTTTTCAAATAGCTACATAAATTGCCTATTTCGCCACTGGCTTCATACCTTAGCAATGCAAAGGTTGAAAGCGGAGCTGAACTACAGAAGAAACTTCAAGGTGAACAAAGCAAAACTCCCACCAATATTGTGTAGCTCTTAGCAGCAGAAACTTGCAGGGAAACCCACAGCAGAATTTCCTAACAGCAAATTATTAATTATCTAGATTCAGTGTGGCCCTGCCTTACAAATAGGAAACATATGAAATAGGCCTCATACATACAGGAAAACAGGATAAAGAAAGGAAGGAGCCCTTACAGCTGGATAGATGACCTAGTGTGTGGAACTCGGAGGATGTACTTTAGGTCCATAACCTTTTTTTTGTTTGTTCATGTTGTAATAATTGACTCATAGCGTTCCAAGATGAACAAAAACACATGTGGCTACCCATGTCTGGTTCACACCGTATTATGCTTTGTATTTTGATGCCAAAACCAGGAATGCACTCAACTAAGATGAAAGTATAAGGGCATGGCCAGACGTGGCGGAATTGCTGTGGAATTCCGCTGTGGACAGTCCGCAGTGGAATTCTCCAGCGGCCGTTTTTTACAGTTGTTTCAATACATTTTTAGGCTGCGGTGCGGAATTTTCCCTTCGCAGCATGCACTGTCTGTTGCGGGGAAGAAGCGGAATTTCACTGCGGATTTCAGCCTTTGCAATGCAAAAACTGAAATCTGTGGCAAGTCTGCTGTCTTTTCTGCAACGTCTGAATTACCTGTCAAATATGCTTGCAAAATGTTGGTACAGATTCGTTGCGTAATTGCCCCAAATCTGCACCAACATTTGCAGCAGAAAAACTCTGCCACGTCTGGCCGTGCCCTAACAACAATATTTGTTCCTCTTCTGGTTTTGGACCACATGAAATTGTGTTTAGGTAAGAAATGCTGCCGTCACATGGACCCTCCTACCTCAAGCACACTAGTCCATCCCACTGTGTGGAAACATTTAATTACCCATACCCCCAAACCACTGCTATCTAAATCACGCTGTGATCAACAGTGGCATTGCGTGTTTTCAATGCGCAAGACGGAAATTATAGTTGGGCATTTCACCAATGGCTTCCCACATTGGTAATGCAATCTAAAATTGAGGTTTTTCAACAATGGAAAAAGCAGGCAAGACACAGCAAACATTAATTTTTAACACTTGATTTTGTTAGCTCTTTGCAGAATCAACTTCCAGGGCAACAAGTCAAGTGTTTGAGACCATCTCTGCTCAGTATGTGTTCAGTAATGCGTGACGTGATCAAAATAACCCAGACACAAAGTGTGTGGTATGTTAGAGACAACTGGCTGCAGGGTCCCTGCGACGGACGGTTGTGTTCTGAATCATGAAATTTATCTATAAATATTGGCTGTGGTGGGTGACAGTTATGTCTTGTGGATAATTGTGTTTGTGACATTAGAAAATCGTTTATAGCTATCGGTCTGGCACAGGGAATTGACTTTTCACCAATGTGGAAATGAAAGGGTCTCGTGTGACGCTATATCACTGCAACACAGTCAATGGTCGCAGTGCCAGACAGTTTCACCATCTCCATGGCATTGGTAGAGCTGATTCGTGGCATTTTACAAAAATTTCAAGTATTTGGCCTTGAATAGAGAAAGGGAATAAAAGACAAGACGAGTTCTAAAACGATTTCTATTCTATTGATAAAATACTAAGTGGATAGCAATGTAACAAATAAAATGTCTTTCATCACAAAAATAAATATATGTATTACATCCAGAACATCAAGAGTTTTTTTTTACTTTACTCACAAATGAATTGTACATACAAATTAAAATACACAGCAAAATACAAAGTAGAAGAAGAAAGTGTAAAATACATTTATATGGCTAGTGAGACAACATGGAAATGTTTACTGTAGTCAGTGCCTCAAATCGTGCATAGAGAAAACATTGCTGGGTGAAACCACGCAGGCGGCAACAGGTAATCTGGCCAAAACCGGCAACGACCATCACAATCTAACTAGCTGAAGGCTGACCCCTTGCATTGTCTCATCGTCCAACTGCACCTTCATATTCTATTTCACAATTATACTGACAATCATGTGGACTGGGAAAGTAATATTTCCTATAGAAGAATAAAATAACAAAATTAATTGGTTTTATCGCCTGCAACCTGTGTAATAGATGAGCAACAATGTAGCTTGTTCAAAAAGTGTTCCCTGTCTCGTCACTCTACTTCTTTTCCAGTTCCCAAAGATCTGCCGCAGGGAGCAATGTTTTACCATGGCAGACAGAAAGTAAGCGTCAGCTTGTAATTATATATGACAGAGACCACAAGTCCCCCAGCATGCAAATCGGCTCCATGTCAACTACATAATTATATGACATATGAGAAATGTGCTCCCAACACATGAGCCATGTTACTCACGGTCATTGACCTACTTGTGCATGTAGGTCATAAGCGACAAGTAAACAGGAACACATGACAACCAACAATTGACAGCAATAAAATGTGATATTCCTGAGTGTGTCTTTTTTTTTATTTTTTACTTTCCCACTGCCCTAGTAATGGAGCTGTGTTATAAACAGCATGCCATCAGTAAGGTTGGGGCTCAGTTAGTGATAGCAGTCCGAATAGGCCAACAATAACCCCTTACAATTACCATGTTACCAAGCACCTTAAGTGTACCAGGAAGAGCCGGCTATCAGCAGAAGCTAACCATGTGAAGTGATGATCCAGTACTATGACGGCCGAGAACTGGTATTTTTACAGTGTTAAAAGCCTGATAACCATGGACCTTCACACCCTGACAATATTAGCCTGCAGTTGTCAGTTACTACCTTGCCTGGTTCTGATGAATCGGGGGGACCCAACACTGTTATTTTTCCCATTCTTATTTTTTTTTAAAAACAACGTGGGGTCCCCCCTTTTTTTCATCACCAGCCAAGGTAAAACCAACAGCTGCAGGCTAGTATTATCAGGGTGTGAAGATCCATGTTTATTGGGCCCTTTACACCCTGAAAAGAACAGCCTGCAGCCGTCCTAGGACACGACCATCACTTCAAATGGTCGAGCTCTGATGGTTCCTGACTCTTTCCAGTACCCCTGATGCATTGGGTATCGGGGTAATAGTAAAGGGGATTATTAATATCCTTTTAGGCTGCCCAACACTAAGCCTAAGCCTTGGTAATAGAATGCTGTTTATAACAAAGCTCCATTACTAAGGCAGTAAACAAAGTACAGAAAGAGACACACACACAGACAAACATACACTGGAAAAAAACAACTTTATTGAAATAAAGACTACACCGCGTTCCAAATTATTATGCAAATGTTATTTTTCGCTGATTTTCCTAAATAGTCGATGCAAATGACAGTCAGTATAATCTTCAAGCCATCAACCGTTGGAGTATAATGCAAATGTTATTGAACAAATCCAGAGGCGTAGCTAGGTTCTCCTGCAACCGGGGCAAAGATTCAGATTGGTGCCCCCCCCCCCCAACTTATTTCCCGACATCTCCTTCCCCCTCGCCATGTTTGCTTTCAGTGAGGTGTAATTGTTTTTCACAATTTTTTTAATGTAACTCGAGTATAAAAGCATTTCTACATTTTACAAGCGATGTAGTTCTATAATGTAATTAACATAAAAATAAATTAAAAGAAAATAAATTAAAGAGACCACACACAGCCCCCTGTAGATAGTGCCACACACAGCCCCCTTGTAGATAGTGCCATACACAGCCCGCTGCCCCTTTGTAAATAGCGCCACACACCCCCCCTTGTACTTAGCGCCACACTGTGAACAGACCGGTGAGCGGTAGCCTACCGCTACCACTCTCCGCTCTGCCTGGTGTGACTTACTGGAGGAACCGAGGAGGTCATGCGGCGCAGGCAGCGGCGGAGTTCCTTCCGACTAGGGTTGATGACAGCCAGGGCCGACCTTAGCTTGGATGGCGCCCTGTGCGGGATTCTCTATTGCCGCCCCCTACACAAACCAAAAATTAACCACATATATGGACACATTGGAACATATATACTGTACATACATAAAGATAGATATTTAGACATACAGGCAAATATACATACACACATTCTGGAATATATACATACAGTTAAATATATAGACGTACAGACACATATATACACACCGGCAGATAAATACACAGACAGGGACATATACAAATACATAAAAGGCACAAATATACAAGCACAAAGACACATTCACAAACAGACCCATATATACCCACACAGGCACATATGTACACAGCACAGATAATGTAGTAGATGTTACCTTAAGTTCTATGTAACACCACAGATAACACAGTGATAACTCTCTGAATACAGATGGTAGTGTTACCTGCAGTCCTATGTAACACCACAGATAACACAGTGATAACTCTCTGATTACAGATAATGTAGTAATGTTACCTGCAGTCCTATGTAACACTACAGATAACACAGTGATAACTCTCTAAATACAGATGGTAGTGTTACCTGCAGTCCTATGTAACACCACAGATAACACAGTGATAACTCTCTGATTACAGATAATGTGGTAGATGTTACCTGCAGTCCTATGTAACACCACAGATAACACAGTGATAACTCTCTGAGTACAGATAATGTAGTGGATGTTTCCTGCAGTCCTATGTAACACCACAGATAACACAGTGATAACTCTCTGAGTACAGATAATGTAGTAGTGTTACCTGCAGTCCTATGTAACACCACAGATAACACAGTGATAACTCTGATAACAGATAATGTAGATGTTACCTGCAGTCCTATGTAACACCACAGATAACACAGTGATAACTCTCTGATTACAGATAATGTGGTAGATGTTACCTGCAGTCCTATGTAACACCACAGATAACACAGTGATAACTCTCTGAGTACAGATAATGTAGTGGATGTTTTCTGCAGTCCTATGTAACACCACAGATAACACAGTGATAACTCTCTGAGTACAGATAATGTAGTAGTGTTACCTGCAGTCCTATGTAACACCACAGATAACACAGTGATAACTCTGATTACAGATAATGTAGATGTTACCTGCAGTCCTATGTAACACCACAGATAACACAGTGATAACTCTCTGACTACAGATAATGTAGTAGTTGTTACCTGCAGTCCTATGTAACGCCACAGATAACACAGTGATAACTCTCTGAGTACAGATAATGTAGTAGTTGTTACCTGCAGTCCTATGTAACACCACAGATAACACAGTAATAACTCTCTGAGTACAGATAATGTAGTAGATGTTACCTGCAGTCCTATGTAACACCACAGATAACACAGTGATAACTCTCTGAGTACAGATAATGTAGTAGTTGTTACCTGCAGTCCTATGTAACACCACAGATAACACAGTGATAACTCTCTGAGTACAGATAATGTAGTAGATGTTACCTGCAGTCCTATGTAACACCACAGATAACACAGTGATAACTCTCTGAGTACAGATAATCTAGTAGTGTTACCTGCAGTCCTATGTAACACCACAGATAACACAGTGATAACTCTCTGATTACAGATAATGTAGATGTTACCTGCAGTTCTATGTAACACCACAGATAACACAGTGATAACTCTCTGATTACAGATAATGTGGTAGATGTTACCTGCAGTCCTATGTAACGCCACAGATAACACAGTGATAACTCTCTGAGTACAGATAATGTAGTAGTTGTTACCTGCAGTCCTATGTAACACCACAGATAACACAGTGATAACTCTCTGAGTACAGATAATGTAGTAGATGTTACCTGCAGTCCTATGTAACACCACAGATAACACAGTGATAACTCTCTGAGTACAGATAATCTAGTAGTGTTACCTGCAGTCCTATGTAACACCACAGATAACACAGTGATAACTCTCTGATTACAGATAATGTAGATGTTACCTGCAGTTCTATGTAACACCACAGATAACACAGTGATAACTCTCTGATTACAGATAATGTGGTAGATGTTACCTGCAGTCCTATGTAACGCCACTGATAACACAGTGATAACTCTCTGAGTACAGATAATGTAGTGGATGTTTTCTGCAGTCCTATGTAACACCACAGATAACACAGTGATAACTCTCTGAGTACAGATAATGTAGTAGTGTTACCTGCAGTCCTATGTAACACCACAGATAACACAGTGATAACTCTGATTACAGATAATGTAGATGTTACCTGCAGTCCTATGTAACACCACAGATAACACAGTGATAACTCTCTGACTACAGATAATGTAGTAGTTGTTACCTGCAGTCCTATGTAACGCCACAGATAACACAGTGATAACTCTCTGAGTACAGATAATGTAGTAGTTGTTACCTGCAGTCCTATGTAACACCACAGATAACACAGTAATAACTCTCTGAGTACAGATAATGTAGTAGATGTTACCTGCAGTCCTATGTAACACCACAGATAACACAGTGATAACTCTCTGAGTACAGATAATGTAGTAGTTGTTACCTGCAGTCCTATGTAACACCACAGATAACACAGTGATAACTCTCTGAGTACAGATAATGTAGTAGATGTTACCTGCAGTCCTATGTAACACCACAGATAACACAGTGATAACTCTCTGAGTACAGATAATCTAGTAGTGTTACCTGCAGTCCTATGTAACACCACAGATAACACAGTGATAACTCTCTGATTACAGATAATGTAGATGTTACCTGCAGTTCTATGTAACACCACAGATAACACAGTGATAACTCTCTGATTACAGATAATGTGGTAGATGTTACCTGCAGTCCTATGTAACGCCACTGATAACACAGTGATAACTCTCTGAGTACAGATAATGTAGTGGATGTTTTCTGCAGTCCTATGTAACACCACAGATAACACAGTGATAACTCTCTGAGTACAGATAATGTAGTAGTGTTACCTGCAGTCCTATGTAACACCACAGATAACACAGTGATAACTCTGATTACAGATAATGTAGATGTTACCTGCAGTCCTATGTAACACCACAGATAACACAGTGATAACTCTCTGACTACAGATAATGTAGTAGTTGTTACCTGCAGTCCTATGTAACGCCACAGATAACACAGTGATAACTCTCTGAGTACAGATAATGTAGTAGTTGTTACCTGCAGTCCTATGTAACACCACAGATAACACAGTAATAACTCTCTGAGTACAGATAATGTAGTAGATGTTACCTGCAGTCCTATGTAACACCACAGATAACACAGTGATAACTCTCTGAGTACAGATAATGTAGTAGTTGTTACCTGCAGTCCTATGTAACACCACAGATAACACAGTGATAACTCTCTGAGTACAGATAATGTAGTAGATGTTACCTGCAGTCCTATGTAACACCACAGATAACACAGTGATAACTCTCTGAGTACAGATAATCTAGTAGTGTTACCTGCAGTCCTATGTAACACCACAGATAACACAGTGATAACTCTCTGATTACAGATAATGTAGATGTTACCTGCAGTTCTATGTAACACCACAGATAACACAGTGATAACTCTCTGACTACAGATAATGTAGTAGTTGTTACCTGCAGTCCTATGTAACGCCACTGATAACACAGTGATAACTCTCTGAGTACTGATAATTTAATAGATGTAAGAGACAAACACATGCAGAGACACAGACAGACAGAGACAC
Organism: Rhinoderma darwinii; assembly: GCF_050947455.1. NCBI lineage: Eukaryota > Metazoa > Chordata > Amphibia > Anura > Rhinodermatidae > Rhinoderma > Rhinoderma darwinii. The sequence continues at coordinate 196,230,370 of NC_134687.1, forward strand.
ACACACACACACACACACACACACACACACACACACATACACTGTAACATATACACATACAAACACAGAGACACACACTGTATACACACTACACACACATATACACACAGACACTCACCATGTCTCATTGCTGACAGGTTAGGACGGGCTGTGGGCGGAGCTTCCTCTTCTGCTCGTCGGCTGTGTGTAGCAGCAGAGCACAGAGTAGAGGCAGATGCTGGGAGGATGCAGCACGGGAGTGGACCTGTCCCCTGACCTGAGTCATCTGACCTCATGTCACTGACGTGAGGTCAGGTGACAGGTCAGGTGACTGGACTGGTCCACACCCTGGCCGTCACAGAACCCAGTCAGAACGCCGCTGTGTAAACATACGGGGCGCCTATCAGCAGCGATCAGCTGCTCTTCGGCACCCCCCCTTCCCTTGCACTCGGGGCACATGCCCCGCCTGCCCCCCCTAGCTACGCCCCTGACAAATCTCCTAATGATAACAGATTTTTTTTTAGAAGTAAAAAATTCAAAATGCACTGTTTCAAATTATTATGCACAACAGAGATCAAAACATTTTAAAGGTTGTAAAGAGAACTAAAATGGTAATTTGTCGAATTTTCAGCATCGGGAAGTCATATTTACAGATATCAAAAGCTCTTTGAATAAAAAAAAACTTAACAGGCCAAGTTACATGTTAACATAGGACCCCTTCTTTGATATCACCTTCACAATTCTTGCATCCATTGAATTTGTGAGTATTTGGACAGTTTCTGCTTGAATATCTTTGCAGGATGTCAGAATAGCCTCCCAGAGCTTCTGTTTTGATGTGAACTGCCTCCCACCTTCATAGATATTTTGCTTGAGCATGCTCCAAAGGTTTTCAATAGGGTTGAGGTCAGGGGAACATGGGGGCCACACCATGAGTTTCTCTCCTTTTATGCCCATAGCAGCCAATGACACAGAGGTATTCTTTGCAGCATGAGATGGTGCATTGTGTTGCATGAAGATAATTTTGCTACAGAAGGCACGGTTCTTCTTTTTGTACCACGGAAGAAAGTAGTCAGTCATAAACTCTACGTACTTTGCAGAGGTCATTTTCACACCGTCAGGGACCCTAAAGGGGCCTACCAGCTCTCTCCCCATGATTCCAGCCCAAAACATGACTCCGCCACCTCCTTGCTGATGTCGCAGCCTTGTTGGGACATGGTGGCCATTCACCAACCATCCACTACTCCATCCATCTGGACCATCCAGGGTTGCACGGCACTCATCAGTAAACAACACGGTGTGAAAATTTGTCTTCATGTACTGTATTTCTGAGCCCACTGCAGCCGTTTCTGCTTGTGAGCATTGTTTAGGGGTGGCCGAATAATAGCTTTATGCACACTTGCAAACCTCTGGCGGATCCTACACCTTGAGGTTCGCGGGACTCCAGAGGCACCAGCGGCTTCAAATACCTGTTTGCTGCTTTGCAAAGGCATTTTAGCAGCTGCTCTCCTAATCCTATTAATTTGTCTGGCAGAAACCTTCCTCATTATGTCTTTATCTGAACGAACCCGTCTGTGCTCTGAATCAGCCACAAATCTTTTCACAGTACGATGATCACGCCTAAGTTTTCTTGAAATATCCAATGTTTTCATACCTTGTCCAAGGTATTGCACTATTTCAAGCTTTTTGGCAGTAGAGAGATCCTTTTTCTTTCCCATATTGCTTGAAACCCTGTGGCCTGCTTAATAATGTGGAATGTCCTTCTTAAGTAGTTTTCCTTTGATTGGGCACACCTGGCAAACTAATTATCACAGGTGTCTGAGATTGATTACAATGATCCAAAGAGCCCTAAGACACAATACCATCAATGACTTTAATTGAAAAACTAATAATGAAATGTTTAAGACACTTAAATACAATGTGCATAATAATTTGGAACACGGTGTACACTCCCCTTAGACATCCCTCTTTGACCATTTTATTAAATAGCTAGTCCAATGGAATACAATCAGTCAATCCGACGTAATCCATATAGGGAAACCTGTAAGAAGAATTAAAAAAAAAAGGTTCTTACCTGTCTTGCTGTGACTTGTAAGTCGTCATAGGCTGGTTTACATCATGTGGTCTAAGTTGCTCACAGATATAGGCCTACTTTTGTACATAGACTAATCACCAAGAGTAACCAGACCTCCTCAACTAACCCAGCTTAGGAGATCTATTCAGGTAAAATTATTTCCCTATCATGTAACTCTGCTAAGTATAAACTGTAATTTTTTGGAGACTAGAAAATGTACCCGGTGCTGCCCGTGTATAACGTGTCGGTCTGTCTGTTTGTGTGTTCATTAGATTTGTTCCAAGGGTGCCCAGGAGTCTAATCTATGCCCTCATATTTTCTTGGTTTACTGGGAAATTGCTAGTTGCCCTATATACCCGGCAGTTACACACTATTAATTTAAATTTTAAATTCCTAAATACGTAGAAGCTAAACTGGTAGGAAATTGAGTCATATGACTGTCACAGAGCCTATTGATTAACAACATTGGCAGTTTTATTACCAATTGGCCATAGACTTTGGTTGGACCATAATTGAAAACAGCATCATGCATGAAAGCCCACCCATTAGCACGCTGAACATGATGTGCTCTATTAGCTTGCTGACTGGGTTCAGGCAGGAGTCTCTGCGCTTCTGAGAGCCACCTGTCTGATCTGTTGATGGGAAAGCCCGAGTTTGCTAAGGAGTTTCAGCAGTTCGAGCAGCAGTATGACGCATTTGATCCGCTTGCAGTTGAGCAAGAGGAGTCTCTGCAGCTAGTAATGCAGCTTTCCTCCTGGCCATCAGTAATCTGATTGCTTGCTATGGGTAACCACTCCCCTTTACCTTCCCATCTAGGATTATCATGTAAAGTGCACTACCTGCTACTGACAGATAAAAACATCTTTACTATAAAAGTGTATGTCTGTATTTGGTTTTATAGTATTGGATCGTGATCATGTGATAATGGCTGATAACAGAGAATAACAGCAAGGTTGGGATCTTTACTAAAACCTTCCTGAACACCCGAAGTACCTATGCGCCAAATTTGGGGTGAAATGGTTCAGAGGTTTGGAGGCCTATAGAGCACAGACAGACAGACATTCACTTTTTTAATACAGAATAGCAGAGTTACCCGGGTTCACACTGGTCCATTTATTTGTTATTTGTGTGTGTGGTTAAAAAATACATTTCGAAGCCGACATATCCAATAAAATCCAAATGCAGGGTTCCTTTTTAGGGGCATAACTGGTCTAAAGGGGGTTAAATTTATGAGAATGCTGAAATCCACGGGCTTGGTTCTGTTGTGAGATTTCAGCAGCTGGGGCAGCAGCAATGTGCTTTTCCACAGGAGTCCTTCGTCTAAGTCCAGGGTTCCATTTTGGAGGCATGACTGGTATGAAAGTGTTTCAATTTATGAGAATGCTCAAATCCAGTATAGGTACACTTAGTTTATGGCGAATAACACATTGAGTAAGAAAAATGGCTTGGTTGCTGTGGAAACCGGGTCTAAAACTGTGTGCATGTGAGTGAGGCTAAGAATGACGGACCTGAGAGCTTCTATTGGCTAATATGGGTCATGTGATATGGAGGAAGGTCCTTGATGTGGAAGCCAGGGGTGTCTTATTTGCTTTTGTGAATATGTTGATAATGATAGGTCCTAGAGAGCTGAAGCCCGGTCTAAACCTATGGAAGCGCGTGATTTACTTACAGTATGTGCCAAATTTGGTGCAGATTGGTCCAGTCGTTTGGCCGTGCATAAAGAACATGCAACAGACAACAGACATCAGAAATTCATTTTTATATATATATATATATATATATATAGTCAGATTATCCCATTGTTTTCGATTGGCCCCTTATTCTGTCCGTCATCATTACTCTTTGACCTTACATGACGTCACTTCCAGTCTTATTTGGCGGTTCTTTTTGAAAATGTGTTGCACTATAAATTCTTTGGTTGTTTTCTGTATATTTAACCCCTTCCCGACATTTTTCATAAGTATACGTTATGGAAAGCCAGTGCTTCCCGCAAATTGTCGTATACTTACGACAAATGGATGGCACCGGTTCAGAAGCTGAGTCGGTGCCATCATCCCTGGATGTCAGCTGTATCTTATAGCTGACACCCTGCTGTAATGGCGGGGACCTGAAGATAGCTTTGAGCCCTGCCATTAACCCCTTAAATGCAGCGGTCAAAAGCAATTGCTGCATTTAAGGTGTTTGCAGCTCATCGTCATCCCGGCAATGAAATTGACGGGGTGCCGGTGGCTGCAATGGCAACTGTAGGCCTAATAGTGGCCTCCTGGTCTGCCTAGTACGGAAACCTTCCAGGCCCCGCCTAGAGGCTTGGCCCAGAAGTCTTCCATAGCCGTTGGCAAGATGACGCCGGCTCAGATGATCCGGCGTCATCAGCGGTTGAGGTCAGCTGTATGTTACAGCTGACATCCACTTGTAACAGCAGGAACCAGAACTAGCTCCGATTCCTGCAATTAATCACTTAGGTCCAGCGATCGAAAGTAATCGTTACATCTTAGTGGTTGGCAGCAGATCGGTAGCTCTGCCCTGCAATCGCAGGGCTGCTGACTGCTGCTATGGCAACAGGAGGCCTAACAATGGCCTCCTGCTCTGCCATTACTGAAGCCGATTGGGCCCCACCCGGAAGCGAAGCCTAATCGGCTTGCTATCAGTCAATGACTGACAGATCTAATGCATTGCACTACATAGGCAGTGCATTGTATTAAAAAAATATCTGACAGTTGGACCTTCAAGTCCCCTAGTGGGACTAAAGAAAAGCAAAAAAGAGAAGAAAAGGTTGTAAAAAATATAATAAATGTTTTAAGTAATAAAATAAAACACAATCACCCTTTTTCCCTTATCAAGTCCTTTATTGTAAAAAAAAAATATATATACATCAAACATATTTGGTATCGCCGCGACCATAGTGGCCTAAGCTATAAAAATATTATGTTATTTATTCCACGCAGTGAACGGCGTAAAAAAACATTGCCAGAATTTCAGTTTTTTTGGTCACTTTGCCCTACAAAAATGTAAATTAAAAGTGATCAAAAAGTTGCATGTATCTAAAAATGGTACCTATAAAAACTATAGCTCGTCTCGCAAAAAAACAAGGCCTCATACAGCTCCATAAACGAAAAAAATAAAAAATTATGGTTCTCACAACATGGCGACAGAAAAAAATACATTATTTTTACAAAAGTAATTTTATTGTGCAAAAAGTTGTAAAACATAAAAAAAGTGCTATAATTTGGTATCGTCTGAATTGTACTGACCCACAGAATGAAGGTAACATGTAATTTATAACGCATGGTGAACGATGTATAAAAACAACTAAAAACTATGCCAGAATTGCTGTTTTTTGGTCACCTTGCCTCCCAAAAAATAGGATAAAAAGTGATCAAAAAGCCGCATGAACCCAAAAATAGTACGAATAATAACTAGAGCCCATCCCGCAAAAAAACAGCCCTCATACCACTACATCTATGAAAAAATTAAATTAGTTAAGGCTCCAATAAGTTAGGAAATAAAAAAATATGCAGTTGTGCAGGCCCGAGGGGATCATTTCTTCTGTTTCAAGAGTTAATTTATCAAGGTCCTAAAATTAGGGAACCAGGAATTGTAGGGCCCAAACACATCTGCTGGAAGCGAGGGTGTCTGTATTATACAGGACAACACTTTCCCAGCAAAATTCCCCAAGCTGCAAAGGTGAGGAGTGTGGACCAAGCAGGGATAAGAAAGGACGTAATTTATCAGTGCGACACTGGCCTGTGCAGAAAGGATGGATTCGCAGCGTAACACACATCTATGGATTATTATTTTTTTACATCATTATTAAACCACCTGACTATGCCCTTGATGTACTATGCCCAGCTTACATGTACCCCCACATTATAAACTGAAATACCAGTAAAACTCCAAACAAAACTACTACAAAGCAAAATACACGCTCCAAAAGCCAAATGGTGCTTTCTCCCTTCTGAGCACTACAGTGGGACCAAATAGCTGTTTACTTCCACATATATGGCATCACCATACCCGGGAGAACCCTTTTAACAATTTTTGGAGTGTGTGTCTCCAGTGGCACAACATATTTGCCACTATAATGGCATATCTAGGGAAAAATTCTAAATTTTACTTTGCACCATCCGCAGCGCAATCATTTATGGAAAAGACCTGTGGGGTGAAAATGCTCACTACACTACTTAACGGCTTCCTGATTGCCCACAGTAAATTCACGTTGGCACTTGCTGGGCTCTGTGCAGCGCCAACGTGAATTCACGGTGGGTGTTAAAAGCGCGATCTGGGTGTCTTAGAGTAGTGCTGACACCCGGATCGCGCTGTTAACCCCTGCCTCTGGTCCCAGAGACATGATCGGGGCCTAATTGGTTCAGGTCCCGATCATGTGATAGCAGTGAAAGCTTGTTGTAGCAACGAACTGGAAAGTTTGTTACTGTAATAAACTGGAAAGTTTGTTGCTACAACAAACTTTCCTGGGGACCGATTGCGGGTGCTGCAGTCGGTTGCATGGCAAAACCGAGGCCATACAACAGCCTCCGGGTCTGCCATGCACGGCAAGCTATGAGTACTAGCCGGAGGCCTGTCCTCATAGACTTCCTGTCAGTGTGACTCTCAGCGTCACACTGACAGTTTATAATACGTTACACTACCTAGGTAGTGTAATGTATTATAGCAGCTATCAGTGCTGCAGGTCTTCAAGTAAAACAAGTAAAATTTAAAAAAAAAGTAATAAAAATGTTTTATAAAAGTGTAAAAACAAGTTATAAGTTACAAAAACAAAATATGATTTTTTTCCTATGATAAGCCTTTTATTATAGGAAAAAAAAGAAAATGTTAAAAAAGTACACATATTCAGTATCACCGCATTCGTAATTACCCAAACTATAAAACTATAAAGTTATTTTTCCTGCACGGTGAACACTGCAAAAAAAATAATTGAAAAACTATGTCAGAATCACTATTTATTTGTCATCACCCCTTCCAAAATGTAGAATGAAAAGTGATCAAAAAGTTGCATGTACCCCAAAATAGTACCAATAAAAACTACAACCCGTCCCGCAAAAAACAAGCCCTTACACAGCTTTTTTGACTGAAAATTGACTGGGGACGAGGATACATCATGTAGAGTGGAAGATGGGTGACTATGCAAGCTCCCACAATCATCTTGTGGATGTCCACAATGACATAATCTACGGAGATTGATAGCTTGAGAGCTAAAGTCACAGATCTTGGGGACCGTTCCAGACGGAACAATGTGAAGTTTCGTGGAAAGTCAGAAGATATCCATCCAAATGACCTTAAACAGTATGTTCAAATGCTCATGATAGCTTTACTGCCATCAAGTTCTCCCACTGAAATTATTATTGATAAAGCACATAGGGTTGCTCGCCCTAAGTATCTTCTGGATACCTTGCCTAGAGATGTACTCACCCGCATTCATTTTTATGATACTAAAGAAGCCCTGATGACTGCAGCTAGGAAACACTATGAGCTACCGGCACCATACCAACACATCAAGCTTCTTATGGATTTATCTTTGGCAACGTTGCGTATGCGCAAACACTTACCCCCTATCACTTCTATATTTCGGGACCAAAAAAAATCATATACAGATGGGGATTTCCAGTGAAAATTTTGGTGCGCTACAACGGAACTCTGCATGTCATCACATCATTGGCAGAAGGCAAGAGTCTCCCCTGTATGTGGAGTATCCCATTCCCTGAAACTGCAGAAGGGGACTCACAGACACCTTTGCGGCTGGAACAGGACTGGCAGGTGGTGGCTTCAAGAAGAATAAACAATCATTGAAGAGCTGATATATCAAGTAGTAAGTCCCGAAAGAGCTCGGCCATGTCCCCGGGAAACAAACCCTGAGTATTTGTCCCACTATTCTGTTACAGCTTATAAAGCTGTACTTCTGTACAGTTTGTTTGTTTGTTTGTTTGTTTGTTTGTTTGTTTGTTTCACTCTAACGTATGGGTCATATTGTTCTCCATGTTTTACCTGGTATTTTGTTTTTGGATTTCTATCTCAATAGTTTCATGATCTATTGCAATGTTCTGAGTCTCACTTCGTTACGAACAAAAAGTTATGATGTACCTACCGTATTGTATTTCTCTTCATATGAGGATTCTGGCTTAGCTTTAATGTGCAAAATGGGAGATTCCTTTGTTCAGTGGTCATATATGTTGAATGTCTATATTATAGAGTGTTATCTATTTATCCATGGTGCTTAAATTTGCCTTTTTAAATGTCAAAGGCCTGAATAGCCCCCAAAAAAGATCGGTGAAGTGGAACAAAGCAATTTCTCTACAATGTGATGTATTTTGCGCACAGGAAACCCACATTGTGGATAAAGACGCCCATAGAGTAAAACATCCTCAGTTCCCCACGGTCATCTTCTTACATCATAGTAAAATAAAGCGAGGTATCCTTTTGGCTATCAAAAACACAGTAGCATTTACACCAATTTCATCTATCATTCAAATAGGTGAAGTCAATAATAATCTGTATACAATAGTGGTTGTTTATACCCCGAATCTCCATCAAATCCGATTCCTCAATAAGTTGTTCTGCAAAATTGATAAGATCAAACAGGGAGAACTGGTTGATGTGGGGACTTTAATACTGTACATGACAGCCATATAGATTCTACAGCATCAAGGTGGATCCAATCCCAATCTTTAGCTCCTATCCTCCATAGAGAGGATGTTTATGATATCTGGCGGTTTCAGCATGATTCGGAAAATGACTACTCTTATTTCTCCCCGGTTCATAAATCTTATTCCCGCATAGATCTATTTTTCATTAACAGATCCCTCTTACTGAGTGTCAAAAACTCCACTATAGAACTAATTAAATGGTCGGACCACACACCATGTGTGTAGATGGAGCATATTTAAAATCCCCCTGCTCACTATGACGTAATAATTCACTCTGCATGGCTAATCCCCAATATCGGGAGGAACTAAGGAAAGGGTTGGATGAATACTTCCGATTGAATGATAATTCTGTTCAGGACCCCATTATACTTTGGAATGCTCACAAGGCTTATATGAGAGGGCTATTTATAAAATTGGGTTATAGAGCCAAGAAAGAGAGGGATCGGCAATTTGATGAGATAATGGTACAGATACACACCTTGGAATCTATCAATAAATCTTCAATTTCTTCGGATAATACAAGACGATTACAAAATCTCCGTATAAAACGAAAAGATTGTTTATTATATAAATATGAGAAACACTTAGGCTACATTCACACGACGGCTGTTTTCAGAACAATGATGTTCTATGGGTGTATTTACACGGCCGTTTTTTTAACGGCCCGTGAATATTGGCCATCAAAAAAATAGGACATGTCCCCATAGAAGTCAATGGATCCGTTTTTAATGGCTGTCAATACATGTAACAACCACTAAAGATTGATCTGTGACATGGGAATTCAAGAGGTAAGGGAACTATTGGTTCCCTTGTTGGCGGTGCGATGACACATACGCACTGATGCAGCGCAGTCCTCTTCAGGTGTGGTCCCTAGTCTCACGGGTTCTGCGAAGGCGACAAGATGACGTCATCGCGCCACCTTCGCAGAACCCATGAGACTAGAGACCACACGTGAAGTTGACGGCGCTGTATTGGTGAGTGTGTAGAGCGGAATTAAATGTCGGGTATTGTTTCACTCACTACAAGGGTAGTGTAGCACTAGTACAGGGGGAATTGTTGTCAACTGTAGCAAATTTTTCGTGACTGTCCTGAATTTATAGAGACAGTCCCGGAAGATTACTACAGGGACGGGGAGGGTGTGGTACTTTCTCTGGAGAGGTGTGTGTGGCATCATCTACAGGGGGGCTGTGTGCCATCATCTACAGGGGTCCTATGTGGCATCATCTACAGGGGGGCTGTGTAGCATCATCTACAGGGAGGTTGTGTGCCTTCATCTACAGCGGGGCTGTTTGCCATTATCTACAGGGGGACTGTGTTCCATCATCTACAGGAGGGCTGTGTGCCATTATCAGGAGGCCTGTGTGGTATCATATACAAGGGGTCTGTGTGCCATCATATACAGTGGGTCTGTGTGGCATCATATACAGGGGGTCTGTGTGGCATCATATACAGGGGGTCTGTATGGCATCATCTACAGGGGGTCTCTGTGCCATCATCTACAGGGGGGCTGTGATTGTTGATCAGTTTTTAATGGCCATTTTTTTTCATTGTCGTGTCATTCCACTAAGTTGTATACTCCTGGGGACGTAGCTAATAAATTCAAAGAGTTCTATCACTCCCTATATAATCCGTATCCTTCGCCTATGCATCCACAGGACCCCCAACAGAATGTTGTAGACTTCTTACCAACCTTCCTAGATTTTTTTGCACCTTTATATGACAAAGTTCTGTAAAGTGCCTGTGAGTTGGTGTAGGGTGCTTTTCCTAAGGCAACAGGTGTTGCTGAAAAGAGAATGCACGCTGTACATAAAATCTACAGGAACCCTATCACACTGGGCTCTTTGCAACTATAAATTATTCTTTTGTTCAGTCACTAAAGTCACCTGCTTATGGGGAGCTTCAAGGGCCAAAACGGGAAAAAGCAAAAGCAATAGCAAAAGTAAAAAAAGGAGAGAAGGGTGCAGTGGAAAGCCCGTTTTAAACTCACAGGCTCCTGATCACAGGCAGTCGGTAAACGGGCAGAAGTCTTTGGTATACACAGCTCAGGACTCTTAAAGGGTTAGTCCTCCTCTGCACTCAGCGCAGTCTAGCACCCGCCCGATGAGAGGATTTACAGTTCTGCTCACACAGAGCCTGTGCTGATGACACTAACCTCCCGTTCTGACTTCTGTCTGAACAAATACACTGACAGATATACCTGGTGCTCTTCAGGCAGTAGGCCATCTACAAAGTTGAACAGCGGGGCATGGAGCCACAGTTTTCAACTTTATTTAATTTTATTTAAAAGAGGCACTTGCTAGAGATCCGGGCCATCAGACAATAAATCCGGGGCATGAGCCCCGGATGCCCAGTGCTAATGACGCCCCGATCAGCAGCGCTGGTTCACTGGTCCCTATTTTTTACCATCACCTCAGTCCAGTCTAAAACTTACCTCCTCATAGCTAAACAGATTAGTTTGATAGGCCCCTTGCTGAAATGGATTTATACGATTATTCTCGTTGAGGTACTCCAGGTTAGCATCTCTTAGAAAACCTTCAAACATTTTATCCACAATAGAGTTTAAACGTAAAGGCCTATAGTTTCCAGTCTAACTTTCTGAACCCTCTTTAAAGATTGGAACCCCATTTACTTTGCGCCAGTCCTGTGGACCAGAACCTGTGACTAAAGAATCCTTGAATGTAAGAAATAATGGTCTGTCTATCACTGTACTTAATCCGCTTAGGAATCTGGCCTCAGTAATTTGTCTATTTTAATCTTAGACAGGTGATATTTAATGGAAAATTGACTTTATTCCTCTGCATTTCATATGACATTTCATTTTTCTCTGTAAACACAGTGGAGAAAGAATTGTTTCATAAATTACTGTATTTTATGGACTATAAGATGCCGTTTTTAGCAAGAATAAATCTTGCTAAAAAGTCCCTGCATCTTATAGTTGGCAGTCAAGAGACCTAACTAGCATTTAACTAGTTAAATGCCGCGGTCAATAGCGACCGCAGCATTTATAGGGGTCATCCCAGGATATGAAATAAATGTTAGATAGATGCAGGTCCCACCTCTCGGATGCGCACCTATCTCTAGAACGGGGCCCCCTAAACCCTGTTCCATCTTACTTGGCTGCGCTGTCTCCTGGCCACTTCCTGGTTAGGTTGTCGGGATTTACGGAAACAGCTGAGCTACGCTGTTTCCGTAACTCCCATAGAAGTGAATGGGAGTTGCAGAAACAGTGTAGCACCACGAGCTACCCTGTTTCCAGAACTCGGTAGCTACGAAAACAGCGTACATTGGTCGAGTTACGGAACTCACTCAGCTACACTGTTTCCATAACTCCCATAGAACGAAATATTAGTTACGGAAACAGCGTAGCATGCTACACTGTTTCTGTAACTGCCCTTCACTACGAAAAAGAATACTTAGTTCCTAAGTCCAAAATAGGCCTAGTCATTAAGTGGTTAAACAGTTAGGGGCCCAACTGATCGCGACACCTCACTGCCAACCAGAGGCAATCCTGCCCCCGGTATTACTGTTACTCCACAGTCGAGCCCGGCTGCTCACTGAAACTGTAGAGCACAGCCTGTTACCCCTACTGACAAACCACAATGTTGTTAAGCTTCGGGTATGCTCACTGTGAACCATAGATCACTCCCACTGAGTGTGTGAAGTGTCGCGATCCCGCCCCCAAAAAAGCAGCTTTTCCCTACTGCCCTACTTTTTGCCCCTTCCAAAGCTCTACTTACTATACATGTCAAAAGGAGGGTCTTTCCTACCTTCTATTTAAAAAAAAAAAAAAAAAGGATACTGCCGCCACTTTGTGCATGCGTTACTTTTTGATGCACCGTCCGTCCTTTGTTCACCTAACAATCTCCATATCACTTTCACAGGTCGGTCCCTTGGTTAAAATTTTCTGAATTTGAAGTCGTTTCATAGGCAATTAGTCCTTGATTATTTGACTGAACTACCGCGTCCAATGCTACTTCTCCCATGTTGCCACTTGTATATTCAGGTCCCATGCTCTTCTTGCTGAAGAACTCTCCAAATGTAGCTCCTGTCAACTCCGTTGCTTCTGCAAAAACAAAAAACTGGGCTTCTGCAATTCTGTGTTTTGTAGGCCCCCCACTTTAAGTTCCCTACCCCTATGCTAGGGGCGTAGCAAGAGAGGTATTGTCCCAGGGAGCCGTAAGGAGGGGGGTGCTGTCAAGGCCAAATAGTCTGTGTGACCGTCTGTTTTTAAAATCTACTAATGGGGCAGCAATGCAGCACACTAACGAATAGCAGATTTGCCAGTTTTACAGTCGACTGCCATATCAGTTGACTTCTTAAGCGGGCACATGCACACATGTATTAAAAAAGTCAGGTCCTAGTCAAGGTCCGCCCTTGACACTTGTTACAGGGCCGACAGTTACTGTGGGACATTTGTAATAATAGTGTCTTCTTATGTGGCAGAGAAGACTTTTGATTTAGTTTTGGTTATAAAAATTTGATCTCTGGGGATCCCACCACTGGGACCCCTACAGATCACTAGAACAGGGACGATGAGTTCCCTGTTACTCCTCAACTGCACAATCTCAGTGAAGAGGCATTTGGATGGAGCTGTTCTTGGCTGTTTTCATACCTTCCATAGAGTTTTATTAGAGTAACAGTGAGTATGACAAACACTCTGCAACACTGAAATTGCAACACCAAGAAGAATTTGGAATTGTGGAAATCACAGGATCGATAGACATGTTAATGATATGCAAATGATAAATAAATGGAAACAAAATATTTCAAACATCTTGATTTATTCAGTATCGAGTATGAGGCCAGGCACAGAAATACGCGCACTTACACGCCTTGGCATGCTATCAATGAGGTCACTAATGGTTGTCTGAGGAATGTTATACCACACTGAATACACTTGGGCATGCAAATCATCATGATTGGCTGCTGGCAGCTCCCTTTGCAATTGCCGACCAATGACGTCCCAGATGTGCTCGATGGCAGACAAGTCCGGAGATGCTGCAGGCCATGGTAGCACGTTTAGGCCACACAGGCTTCTCACATTAGCACAACCAACATGCGGCCTGGTGTTGTGCTGTTGAAAGACGGCTTCTGAGACACTTTGGAGAAATGGCTGTACCACTGGTTCCATGACCAAATCAATGTAACACCAAGCTGTTAGCGTACCTGAAATGAAACTAGAGGGGTCTGGTTACCGTACATTATGCCACCCCACACCATAATCATGGGAGTAGTACCAGTGTGACGTTACCTTGTGAAGGCCTCTTCATGGTGTTGCCCACGTGGTTTCCAGACCAATCTCCGGCTATCATTGCATCTGTGACAAAAGCAGGACTAATCGCTGAAGAAGATAGACCTCCATTTTAGCCTCCATTGCCGTCTTGCTGTGCACCATGATAGCCTTTGAGAGCGTCTGGCTGGTAGCCCATTGACGTGCAAACGCCTTTTGACGGTTTGTGTCGACACTGGTTGCCGCTCTAGGCTTGGAATGTGACGTCTAATTTTATTTGCAGTACAGAATGGCTCACTACGCGCCATTCTTCCAATCAGATGATCCGTCCGTGCAGAAGTTCGCCTCTGCGCACCTCTTGTTGTAATTCCCGCTCACTATTGTCCTCCCAACTTCCGGGACATGCAACGTTGAACAGTGCTGACATCTCGGCTTAGTCGCGTAGTGATCTGCCAGAATGATAAACCAAGGTCTCTCAGTTCAAGGATTCTGTCCCTCTCAGTTTGCGACAAGTGGCGATAACTCCCACGTCGACGAATAGGAGGCATCGTACAAATATCCCACACCACTTGATTTGTTGTTTTTGTGGTTTCATGTGGCTAAAAAAACGTAACTTTCAATATGTCTTTTATGCCCATTTCATACCACAGATTGGAGCTAGGTGCTTGAAAACTTGATTATTTGTTGCAATTTCAATGTTGAGGTGTGAGCATTCTGAAATTTGGAATAAAAACGTCACAAGGACCAAAAACACCAAACGCACATCACAAACAAAAATGTATTGTCTGTAAAAACATCATTGCTACGTCAGGTGAGGCGACGTCAGGTGAGGCGTAGCAAAACAAGCATAGACTGTAGCACAGTACGGCAACAGAACAGCACAGTACTAGAACTGGGAAACACGGAAACAGGATACGGGATATAGGAACAACGTACACTAGAAGACACTGGGAGACCATTAGCAGGACAAACTATGTGTAACAAACAACGCTCTGGCAAAGAGCAAGAGGGCAGAGCCCTTTTTATAGCCCAGGGCATCCTGGGCTAGATTGCAGACTTCCTGGAAAATGCACGTACTAGCCCTTTAAGACCGTGCACGCACGGGCGCGCGTGCCCGCCGGAGATAGTCTCGATCTCCGGAAGAGAGTGCCGGCGCCTCACAGGAGGACGACGCTGAACACAGGTAAGATATCCATGGCCACGGCCGTCGAGGTTTAAGTCAGAACGACGGGCCGTGGCCATAGACGTTACATGTTGTTCAGTTGTTCAGCTGTTCTGCTTGCCTCATTTCACTGGGTTTTTAATCTATTTAGTTAAAGAGTGCCCTATCGCCTACATAATCTGATCGGCGCTGTAATGTAGATCACAACAGTGGTTTTTATTTTGAAAAATGATAATTTTTGAGCAAGTTATGAACAATTTTAGATTTATGCTAATTATTTTCTTAAAAGGCAACTGGGCGTTATAAAGAGAAGTGTATGACGCTGACCAATCAGCGTCATACACTTCTCTTCATTCATGTTTAGCTGTACTCACAGCACAGCGTAATCTCGTGAGTGTTGGGAGTGTGAATAGACATCGCCTATGGTAGGGTTAGATACATGGCCCATGTGTTATCCTGTCTGATGGGCCCTGTATCTAAGCCTACCATACCAGTAATCTTATACTGTATAATATTAGTGTCTGCTGGGGCCCTGTACCTAAGCCTAACATGTGGTAGGCTTCAATACAGGGCCCAGCAGACAGCATCACACATGGTGTGATCCTGTCTGCTGGGCCCCGTTTCTAAGCCTACCACATAGTAGGCTTAGATACAGGGCCCAAGTGTGATCCTGTCTGATGGGCCCTAAGTCTACCACATGGGTTACTAATGGTTTTCTTTGTGTTTGTACTTTTTATACAGGTACGGATGTTGGACTACATCGGATTCGAGGACTACTTCGATTACATCTTTTTTTATTTTCAATAAAATGGTTAACAAGAGTTGTGTGTGGCTTTTTTATTTCGATAAAATAATTTTTCTATGTCTTTGTATGTTTTTAAACTTTTATACTACTGCCTAAATAATGGTCTCTGGCTGATTGACAGCATCCTTTACTAAGTCGGGGCTTAATGTTAACCATCACTACAGATGGTCGGGTACTGCATTGCACCTGGCTCTTCCCAGTACCCCTGGTGGCAGTTTGTGCCATGGTAATAATGGGCGTTAATGTTAGCCTTTTCACCACCTAACATTAAGCCCCACCTTAGAATGGACGCTGTCAATCAGCCAGAGGCCATTACTAAGGCGGTAGCAATAAAGTTTAAAATAATACAAGGACATAGAAAACATTTTATTGAAATAAACATTTATTGAGAATAGAAAAAACGCTGTATTCGAAGTAGTCCTCAAATCCGAAGTAGTCCAACAACTGAACCTGTAAAAAAACACAAAAATAAGTAGCACATATAAAAAAGAAATGCAATTATTATACTTACCTTTCCTGGGTCCAGCGCTGAAGCTGCAATGTCAGCGAGCTGGACTCTATATCCATAGCTATAGGGTCGTAGTGCTACAGATATGCTGTCTCATATATATATATATATATATATATATATTATATATATATATTATATATTATATATAGATATCTATATATGTATATATATATATATATATATATACATACATACACACACACATACATACTCACACATTTTTTAGCTGGTGGGGCATAATGTATTGGGGCAATACATATGCACCACCAACTAAAAAATGTGTGTGTATGTTTGTGTGTGTACATATATATATATATATATATATATAAAAATGTGAACTAGTCACTATTTTTTGTGGCATAATCATCTGTCTATAGAGTCGTAGTGCTACAGATATGCTGTCTCATATATATATATATATATATATATATATATATATGTACACACATACACACACATTTTTTGGTTGGTGTGGCACATGTATTGGGGCATTACACATGCCCCACCAACTTTAAAATGGGTGTATATGTGCTGTATGCATATATATATACACATATATATATATATATATATATATATATATATATATATATATATATATATATATATATATATATATATGAGACAGCATATCTGTAGCACTACGACTCTATAGACAGATGGTTATACCACAAAAAATAGTGACTAGTTCACATTTCCCATATGTCTAGTATAAGTTGGCATCATTTTAGGAACACAACGTTTAGAACACAAGCAGCAATTTCTCATATTTTGAAGAAAATCTCGAAAGCCTTTTTTTTAGGTATCAGTTCAGTACTGAAGTGGCTTTGAGGGGGCCTATGTATTAGAAACCCCCCATAAATCACAACATTTTAAAGACTAGGCCCCTCAAAGTATTCAAAACAGCATTTATAACGTTTCTTAACCCTTTTGGCGTGTCACAGGAATTTAAAGCAATGTAGAGGTGAAATTTTCAAATTTCATTTTATGCAGAAAATCCTTTTTATTCAATTTTTTTCTGTAAAACAGAAGGTTTTTACCAGAGAAACACAACTCAATATTTATTGCCCTGATTCTGCAGTTTTTACAAATATCCCACATGTGGCCCTAGTGTGCTAATGGACTCAAGCATTTCGTGGAATTAGGCTGTGAAATTTAAAATCACATAATTTTCTTATAAAACATGCAAATTTTACATTTTTACAATGAATAAAGGAAAGAGCACCCCAACATTTGAAAAACAATTCTCCTGATTACAGAAGTACCCCATATGTGGTCATAAACTTCTGGTTGCACACACGGCAGGGCTCAGAAAGGCAGGAGCGCTATTTGACATGTAGATTTTTCTGGATTGGTTTCTGGGCGCCATGTCGTATTTTCAGAGCTTCTGACGTACCAGTACAGGGGAAACCCATTAACAGTATTTTGGAAATTAGACCTCTTGAGGAATTTATTGTAGTTTTCATGGGGTGCATGCGACTTTTTGTTTAGTTTTTACTCTATTTTTTAAGACGCGTGGTGACTAAAAAACAGCAATCCTACGATTGATTTTTATTCCTTTTTTTTTTACAGGGTTCACCGTGCACTATAAATGACATATTCACTTAATTCTGCAGGGTGATACAATTACGGCGATACCATATGTTTATAGGTTTTTTTACGTTTTATGGTGTTTGCACAATAAAATACTTTTTATAAAAAAGAATTTACTTTTTTGGATTGCCATATTCTAAGAGACATAACTTTTTTATTTTTCGATCAAGAAAGCCGTGTGAGGACCTGTTTTTTGCGTAACAAACTGTAATTTCGCTCAGTACCATTTTTGGGTGCATGCAACTTTTTCATCTCTTTTTTTTTAAATTTTTTGGAGGTGAAGTGACCCAAAAAATTGTGATTCCGGTATGGTTTATTATTATTTTCTTGTACGGCGTTCACTGTGCGGGATAAATAACTAAATATTTTTGTAGTTCAGGCCGTCACAGACGCGGCGATAACAATTATGTATAATTTATTTATTTATTATTTTTTTAATAATAAAGGACTGCTAAGGGAAAAAGGGGGATTTTTACTTTTATTACTATTAAACTTTTATTTTTTTATTTTTATACAACTTTTGAACTTTTTTTTTGTCCAACTAGGGGACTGGAAGGCAGAAGGCCCCGATCGCTAATCTAATACACTGCACTACATGCGTAGTGAAGTGTATTAGAGCTGTCAGCTACTAGTGCTTTGTCAGGAACCACTAGGCTTCCGTAGATGGCATAGCCGGAGGCCATTGTTAGGCCTCCGGTTGCCATAGCAACAATCAGCGCCCGCTATAATGTTGCAGGACGTTAATGTTGTATTAACCGCTAAGAAGCTGCGATCGCTATTGAACGCAGCTTATAAGGGGTTAATCAGCGGGGACCACCCCGATCAGTCCCTGCTGAAGGAGTTGCGGTATCTGCTGTACGAGACAGCAGCTGTCACAGCTCCTGTATGTACTGGGAGGAGCGCCGGAATGGCCAGGCGATGAGAAGAATTTGGGGGGGACCAAAAAGGACTTTTGCATCGTTGCCCATGTGCCTTTAGCTACGCCCCTGGTTGTAGGTAATAATACAAAATAAAATACAAGAAGCACAGTTAGTAATAGTTAATCTAGCTGCAGTATTATTACTATGAAGAATATTGTGGCTAACAAATGGATGTTAAAAAGACTGAATAACTCTAAGGCTGAATTCCCACATTTCCATTTGGTGGTGTTTTTCGCAGGGTTTTTTCTGCATTGTTTTTTGATGCCCAAAAATGCTGTGAGCAGAGGTTAGTTTAAGGTCTATAATAAAATATGAAAAAGCCTTCATACAAATGTTTTTGTAGCATTTTTCTATAGGCTTCTCTATAAGATTTAAAAAACTGCAGGAAAAACATATGTATAACATGACATTAAATAGAAAACGCAACCAAAAAAGCATGTAAAAATGCCATTAAAAACACTTGAAACTCATGGGGTTTCTTACATGCGTTTTAAAAGGTAAAAAAAAAAATATATGTGTGAAGGAGGCCTAAGACAGAAGGAAAGTATACGTATCTACAAATTTGGAGAAATAAGGAAAAACTCAGTTAACGGAGTAAAGGTTTCTATATTTTATCTGCAAGTGTAGCACGCAAAATATAACTCATGATTAAATACACACCTTAACAGTCCGTGATTCTACTAAACTGGTGTAAATCCAGCTCTTATCTCTGACAGTCGTGGTTATAAAAATAGGAGTAGAGGAAGTGAATGACGTAGTTAGACAGAAATTATTTTCATCCACAGATTTTTATTTACAGATTGAGGCTTACATTTGTGTGAATGATGTTTTATCACAGTTGATCTAAAGCTGACCATCTTAACTTTTAGGGCAAAGCCACACGTGGCGGAATTGCTCTTGAATTCCGCTGCGGACACTCCGCAGCGTTAATCCGCAGCGGAGCCGTTTCTCCATTGACTTCCACTTCTATTTAGTAGGGTTCGTTTAGACGATGCGGAAAATTCCGCTGCGGAGCATAGGCTGCGGTGCGGACTTTGGTGTCCGCAGCATGCAATGGCTGTTGCGGAGTTGTGGCGGACTGGTTGCGGACTCATGGCGGAATTTCTCCATTGACTTCAATGGAGATTCTAAATTCCGCAATGAAGTCCGCAGCTGTCATGCACATGTTATGTGTGCTGCGAATGCGTCTTGCTTTTTTGACATGACATTTCTTCATTCTGGCTGGACCTATGTATTTCTAGGTCTACAGCCAGACTGAGGAAGTCAATGGGGCTCCCGTAATTACGGGAGCGTTGCTAGGCGACGTCAGTAAATAGTCACGGTCCAGGGTGCTGAAAGAGTTAAGCGATCGGCAGTAACTGTTTCTGCACCCTGGACAGTGACTACCGATCCCAATATACAGCAACCTGTAAAAAAAATAGAAGTTCATACTTACCGAGAACTCCCTGCTTCTGTCTCCAGTCCGGCTTCCCAGGATGACGTTTCAGTCTAAGTAACGGCTGCAGCCAATCACAGGCCGCGTCATCCAGGGAGGTCGGGCTGGATGCCGAAAGAGGAACGCGTCACCAAGACAACGGCCGGTAAGTATGAAATTCGTTTACTTTCACTAGGGAAAGTGCTGTCCCTTCTCTCTATCCTGCACTGATAGAGAGAAGGGAAGCACTTTTACCGCAGTCCGCAGCAGCTAGTCCGCATCAATTTACTGGCCATTTTGGGCAGATCCGCCGCAGAATCTGCAACGCAGATTCTGTGCGGCATTGATGTGGACAGTTGCGGAGGAAATCCGCCACGTGTGGGCATGCCCTTAGGCTGTGTCACAACCTTGTAATTAATGGAAACATACGAGAAGAAATATTATAATGTCAAAAATATTTTATATGCACTGAGATATTTAAAAAAAACAATTTTTTTACATTTTCATTGCACATGAAAAAGCCTTTAAGATATATATATAGATATATATATAGATATATATATAGATCTATCTATCTATATATATATATATATATATATATATAGATAGATCTATATATATATCTATATATATATATATATCTATATATATATATATATATATATATATATATCTATATATATATATAAAAAAAATAATATATATATATATATATATATATATATATATATTAGTTTCATTTTATTGAGACTTTAATAATGATGGCCTATCGCAGGCACAGCTCCAAAGGGACTGTATGTTTGACACTGTACCCAGGTAAACAATTGACGGAGATGTGGGTTTTGATGGAGCACCCCGACCCATTCAGGCCATAAATATTAAAGTCCTGGAAAATCCCTTTAGGAATTATTGTTTCACCCGATATGCATCCAGGGACAACTTCAAACTGGGAATATAATTTGTAGGCCACGTTTAAATGTAGTGGATTTGGAGCAGAATTTTTGTGAAGATTCTGCACTGAAAATCTGCAGCAAATTGCAGTACACTACATGTGAATATGGTTTTACAAAACTCTATCCACATGCAGTGCAAAAAATCCTCACAGATTTGAGGAAATGCTAAAGATTTGCACCCCTTCCCTCCGCAGCCAATTTTCAGTTATTCTGTCGACATAGCCGTATGAGGGTTTGTTTTTTGTTAGACAGGTTGTAATTTTTCATTGATCCATTAAATTTAGCATATAAAGTACTAGGAAACTGAAAAAATCTTTGTGATGTAAAATGGGCAAAATAACAGCGATTCTACCATTGTTTTTTGGGCTTTGTTTTTACGACGTTCAGCGTGCAGTAAAGACGAGAAGTTAACTTTATTCTACAGGTTCAAATGATTTCGATATCAAATTTAGATTGTTTTTTTATGTTTTAGCACTTTTACAAAAATAAAATTATTTGTTAAAAACAAATTGTTTTGCGTTGCCACATTCTGAGAGCCATGGATTTATTTTATTTTTATTTTTATTGATTGAGCGATATGAGAGCTTATTTTTTTGTGGGGAGAGCTGTAGTATTTATTGGCACCATTTTTGGGTACATGCAACTTTTTATCACTTTTTATTCCATTTTTAGAGGGGGCTAAGGTATTTTTTACAGCGTTCACCGTGCAGGTTAAATAACATTATATTGTAATGATTTGGACTATTACGGACGCAGTGATACCAGTTATGTTCAATTTTATTTCTTTTAACATTACTCCAGAGAAATAAAGTGGTAAAAAATTTACTTTTAATTTTTTTTAACATTAAAAAAACTCTTTTATTTAATAAGGGGACTTGAACAAGCGTTCATTTGACAGCTTCCATTTATACTGCAATACTAATGTATTGCAGTATATAGTAATTTTGACAGGCTGCTATTAATCCCTGCATCCGCCAGGGCTAAGTAGGAGCAGAATGATGACAGAACCGGGGGCCATCATTAGGCTCACAGGCTGCCATGACAACTATCAGCACTGTACCATTGACCGTGGCATCTAACTGGTTACATGGACAGAATCAAAGTGATCTTTGATTCCAGCTGTTGCAGTGAGGTGTCAGTTGTATTATGCAACAGACACCTGCTCAGTATAGAGTACGCTCAGTGCTCTGTGCTTCCTGTTGACGGCTGCGACATATATGTATGTGGCATGTTGTTAAGGGGTTAAATCCATGGCATATGGATAAGTCACATTTAAGGAAAATCAAAGGGAATTTGGTCAACCAATGCTAAAATCTCAAAATGTCTTAGGAATGTTAGAAAATGGTTAGAATATTCATTAATTTATTCATAAAAAAAACACCTGATCACTATATGGAAATAGCAAGGGGACACACAAAACGTATGTTCCCTGCTAACCTGTGATCCCATATTAAAAAAACTAATTTAATAATAAAAAAATAAAAACATAAAAAATAAATATATAAAATAAGTACCCCCGTAACCAAAAAAAGGCACACCTCTCTAGACTCACATACACTAATAATAGACGTCCTGTATGACACAAAAACATTTCGCTTGGGCGTTTTGTGCTCATGCATTAATATGTTCTTGTCACGCAGAATATCTACACCAACCCAATTTGCCGTTTTGATTCACTGAAAAACTTCTGTACCTGGATGATTATCATCCATGTACTGTACATATTTTGCATCTAAAGCTAAGGGAGGGAGATACATGTAAAACTAAATCAGGGTCTATGTTCTCGGCACTATAGCAACATCTTACATTTTACAAAGTACAGATATTTGGCATCGAAAATTAGGAAGAATTATAGCATTACTTCTTGAACAATTTGTGTTTATTGAGGTAACTACCTAAAATTTAGAACAGGAAAATGTTAATTTTTTTAATATTTTTCCTGTTTTTGACTATTTTTCCTTAATTAAGAGCTACAAAATTATTTGATATCAGCTCCAATTTTAAATAATAAGAAAGCCCTATGTGTCCTGCAAAAAAAATGTAATTGGGGTAGACTAAGAAATAAAAAAAAAAAAAACATTTTTAGAATGCAGCATTCCAAAAAGTTAATTTTGTTCTGGGCATCAGGGCTCAAAACACCTTTGGTCATGAAAGTTTTAATATCGACTGCCCTCATGCATTTTCTAAATGTCCAAAGTGTCACGAAGCGGGTAAGTGGACCCACTAGGCCGTACCGCCGTAGCGGGGAGGCAGCTGGCCAAACAACAGGAAACCCCAGCAATACAATGTCCCGCACAAGGGTACCTGGATAGTCCAGACGGTGGCCACAGCTCTGGCACTGATGGAGATGGCTGCAGCAGATAACGCCAAGCGTGGCGGATGACACAGGAGCCGCAGGTTGCGCCAGACGTGACGGATTCCTCCGGACGTGGCAGATGACACACGACGTGGCGGATTCCTACAAACGTGGCAGATGACACAGGACGTGGCGGATTCCTCTGGACGTGGCAGATGACACAGGACGTGGCGGATTCCTCTGGACGTGGCAGATGACACAGGACGTGGCGGATTCCTCCGGACGTGGCAGACTCAATACTAAAGGCACAGCACGGGAAACAGGAACAGGTAACAAGGCACAGGTAACAACTGGAACAGGAAACACTAAGGGACCATTTGCAAGACAGACTGGGAAAACTATCAACGCTCAGACAAGGATCAGCCTGGGGCCTTCTTATAGGCCATGAAATCGTGGCAGTTGATAATGATGACGACTTACTTTGTGCGCGCGCTGGCCCTTTAAGACCGGGTACGAGCGTGCGCTCGCACCCTACGGGACCCAGCAGACCAAAGCGGAAGTGAGCACTGGCATCTCCTAGGAAGGAGATGGGGGCCAGCGCTCACAGATCCATGGCTGCGGGCCTCGGGAGGTGATTAAATCCGACGGCCCCCGGCCATGGACGCTACACTAAGTACACACTGTCTAAAACTTAAACAGTATTAGTAAATATATAGGCCCCCGGCCCCCGGCCATGGACACTACACTAAGTACACACTGTCTAAAACTTAAACAGTAAACAGTAAATATATAGGCAATAACCTAAATGTAAATTGGACTTCCATTCAACATTTGACCTTCACACTGCCAATATACAGCGGATTATATCCGCAATAAGGCCGCAACACCCAAACCACTGCAGTTCTACTGAACCAACTTATTAACTATTGAATCCAATGGTAATTTAAGTTCATTTTAGAAGAACCAGGAGGGGAATCCAGGGGTTGCAGCTGTAACATGGATGCTAATGTGCAACAGTATTATGGCCGTGGAACAACAGCCTTAACCAGAATAATTTTAATTGTATCACCATATAGAATAAATGTCTTCTTTTATTGATGGATTTTAAGTTAAAGAGGCTCTGTCACCAGATTTTCAAACCCCTATCTCCTATTGCAGCAGATCGGCGCTGCAATGTAGATAACAGTAACGTTTTTGTTTTTTTTTAAAACGAGCATTTTTGGCCAAGTTATGACCATTTTTATATTTATGCAAGTCAGCCTTTCTTATGTACAACTGGGCGTGTTTAAAGTTATGTCCAACTGGGCGTGTATTGTGTGTGTACATCTGGGCGTTTTTACTTGTTTTACTAGCTGGGCGTTGTGAATAGAAGTGTATGATGCTGACGAATCAGCATCATCCACTTCTCTTCGTTACCACCCAGCTTCTGGCAGTTCACAGACACACAGCGTGTCCTTGCTCATCCGACGCGATGAAGTTCCTGTGGGAGGAAGTGAGTGACGTCACAGCGTGATCTCGCGAGGACACGCTGTGTGTCTGTGAACTGCCAGAAGCAGCTGGGTGGTAATGAAGAGAAGTGGATGATGCTGATTCGTCAGCATCATACACTTCTATTCACAACGCCCAGCTAGTAAAACAAGTAAAAACGCCCAGATGTAACAAACACAATACACGCCCACTTGGACATAACTTTAAATACGCCCAGTTGTACATAAGAAAGGCTCATTTGCATAAATATAAAAATGTTCATAACGTGGCCAAAAATGCTAGTTTTTGAAAAAAAAACACGTTACTGTTATCTACATTGCAGCGCCGATCTGCTGCAATAGGAGATAGGTGTTTGAAAATCTGGTGACAGAGCCTCTTTAATGTATCTATTATTTGTATTGCAGTTTCCTAACAATAATTAGTGTAGTTAGCGCCAACATTTTCTCATTATTTTTTTGTTTTCTGTCTGTAGGATTAAAAAGGCCCTATGAGCCTATGAGGTTGGCTAATCTTTTTTTTATGCTATATTTTGATGATCCTGCCTAAATCCAGAATCAGTTAAAAAAATATATATATTTATTAATATTTTTTTTATCCTAATTAGAGATGAGTGAATTTTCCAAAAATTCTTTTTTGGGCCGATTCTATTGAATCGATGGTCCAATTCCATTCGGTCTGAATAAACATGCTACAAATCGCAGGTGCCCCTTTTGTCCTGTCTAACTCTCTGATGTCTTCTAGGACTGTATCTAAGTTGAGCACAGTCTTAAAAGACATCAGAGAGTCAAACAGGGCAATCGGGGCACTTTTGATTCCACCCCTAAAATCCCCAAAAATACCAAACCCACCTGCCCTGTTCTCCTGTAGTGATGCATTCCTGCCGGCCTTCTGAGAGGACGTTATTTTGTCTCATGTGACTGCTGCTGCGATGTGTCCCTTGCGGATTCCTTAGATGACGTAGTTTTGTCTCAAGTGACTGCTGCAGCCTGTCATTGATTCGTTTAGAATTATTTTGCTCATCTCTATTTCAAATATAATCCTAGAGTGCATGCTGATATTTATTTTCTTTACTGTAGTGTTACTTTTTTGGAATTGTAAAGCTAAACCTGATATGCTTTAATCGTATTTTCTTTTCGGTTGTATTCCGATAAATTACTTTTTTTTTTTACATCACACAGTAGGACCTCTCTCTGCAAGATCAAAATAATAGGTAAAGTTCTATTCAAAAATTGCTAGTGGAGACTTCAGCTCAACGTAAACATACACAAAGAACAAAGTCAGTACTTTGATGTACCATGTCAAAAGGACTTGTTGAGTCTTGTCTGGAATATATAGTACTAACCAAAGATGGTTGATCTATATAAAGAATTTTTATATCCATACATAATCTATAGCATTTGTAACAGTTTTCAGATACTTTTATGTGCTTTTTGTGATAATGAGTCTCAGTACATTGGAGAAGAGATTTAATATATTCTCAGATAATGAATCAGAATAATTAATTCCGGAGATATATTCGTGATTTTGGCTTTCACTGTTAAAATCTTGCTGTGTTTTTGGTCATATACAACCCCCAAATGAACATCTTGAGGAAAATTGCTGCTGATCTCCAACCTATATTTAACAAAGACAATAAACTGAAGGAAATATTCCCAGATTTACCACTCCTTGCATACAAACAGCCACCAAACCTAAGGAATCTCCTGGTCAGAAGTGCCCTCTCACCACCATCAGAGACTGGCACTTTTCCTTGCAACAGTAGAAAATGCAAGACCTGTACCAACATCTGGTCATCAAACACCATCCAGATACCAAACACGCAGCAGGACTATAAAATCACTGGCACGTTCTCCTGTACATCCTCCAATGTAGTGTACATGATCCTGTGTACAAGGTGCATCAATAAAGGAATCTACATTGGAGAAACAATACAAAAACTACAAACCAGGATGAATCTTCACAGACATACAATAAAACAGGAGGTGGATACACCCGTGGGAAAACACTTCTCTGGACCAGACCACAGTTTGGCAGATTTAAAGGTACTCATTCTGAAGGGTCATTTTAAAAACAACAGAGAAAGAAAAATTTGGGAATTCAAGATGATGATAAAATTCCAGTCATTGACACAAGGCCTCAATCTAACACCAGGATTTATGAGCCACTACATGGACACACGTCACGTCCCCCATCAGACTGACTCCAGATGCCTTAACTCCTAAGTCATCACCCCTATAACCTCAGTTTTATTGCCCCGGCTTATCTTAATGATGTATCACCTCATGTACTAATTGTCTTTGTGTAACATCTAAATGTTGTGCTTTTTTCTAAGTCATTCATTTGTAAACTGCCTGAAGAAGGGGCCTCTGTGCTCTGAAAGCTTGCATATAGAACTTTTATGGTTAGCCAATAAAGGTATCATACCTATTATACTTTTGTCTTTTTTGACACAAAAGTATTTAACATTGGATTTATAGTAATAATATAAGACACTGTAGAAAGCACATTGTGGTTCTGTGTATTCATATTGGTTTGTGTTTTTTTAGTGCACGGATTAACATTTTTTTCAATTTAATTTATTCCCAAAATGTTGTGCTATAATAATATAAAATATAAAGATTATAAGTAATTTGGGCTAATTTAATAATAAAAAATTGCATATAATTAATAATCTTATATATATTTTCGAAAGTTTGTTTGAAGCCCGATTTTTCATTGGTTTAAAATCAGGGAATAGCTATTTTTGATTGGACACGCGTTCCCCAGATAACAGATTGCACTGACAGGCTCCGCCCCCTATTGATGACGTGGCAGCCCATAATTGGTTGCAACATACATCATTCGATGACTTCTGAGACCTGCAGTAAGGACTAATCCCTATCACTGGTCATTTATAATCAAGCACCGCAGTAATACCGCATGCAGATCACACACATCTGTATAACGTGTTCTTATATAAAACACAGCTGCCACAGAACCTCTTATTCAGATGTATAGAACTGTAGCTGTCCTATGTCGCAAAATCGCGGCAAAACACCTGCGTCTGACTAATCCCGTCATCGATGAGACCCTCATGATTTTTAGCTACGAAAAAAAAAATGTATTGAATTTGTACCTGACACCTTTGTTCCCAGGCTCTGCCCTCCATCATTGTGTGCAGCTGCCTCCGCTCCGTCCTGCAGCCGCTTCTCATGCGCGCCAAATGTGTCACGTGATGTCCCCAGTTTCCCTGGTGAGTCGGGTGAGTGGCCTCCGCCTCAGTTTTGGGGTCACATTATGTGTGGAGTTTGAGGTACAGCGGGGGCTCCGCATCTCACTCCACTGCCGGTTAATGTCATATCACTGCACGACCTGGTCTGGATGGTGAATCCCGGAGGAAAGGATTACTAGGGGGAGTGGTGGTTACCCCGAGTGCAATAGTCCTCTATGTATCCTCTCACTGATGGCATGCTGAGGGTTGTAGTACCTCCTCAGGTGCAGAACTGCTCATCTATTAAATAGACACGCCGTCTGTATCGTGTGAAACTACAACTTCCATCATGTGGCCGCACCACCCGTTGACACCAGAAATACAGTGACAGGACTGCAAAAACTCATTTTATTAAGAATGAAAAAAATATATAAGGTGATGACGTATATAACATAAGTGAAATATAGAATAACTGGTATGTAATATATACATAAAATACCTGCAACTGGTGTATAATGATACATAACTGGAATATAAAACATATAACGAATATAAAACATGTATAATATAACGAATATAAAACACAATATAACTTGAATATTGGAATATAAAACATCGATGCCAAATGGGCATGAATCCGAAGTCCCCGCCCCTCATCCACCACTTCGTAGTTTAGTCTAGGAGCACTGGCTTAGGACTTTTATGTCCTAAAGGGAATAAAAATGTTTTGATCATGTGATCATAGTGTTAAGGATATTTAATGGTGCTTCCAATAACATTGGGTCCGGTGTCACCAGTATTCCACCCGTACTTACGGACCCGTTTTCTCTGCACTAATCGGCAGCCCCTTCTCTCTATCAGTGCTGGAAAGAGAGAAGGGGCAGCCCTTTCGGGCACAATTTCTGCAGCGATTGAAAGTAAAAGAAGTTCATACGTACCGTTGTCTTGGTGACGCGTCCCTCATGACATCCAGTCCGACCTCCCTGGATGACGCGGCAGTCCATGTGACCGCCGCAGCCTGTGATTGGCTGCAGCGGTCACATGGAATGAAAAGTCATCCCGGGAGGCCGCACTGGAGGAAGAAGCAGGTAAGTTAACTTTTAATACTCTCTAATTATTATGCGGGTCGTGCTCCCATATAAAGTATGGGAGGAGCACGGTCCGTAAAAAGCAAGAACAGGACATGTCATATCTTCTGCGGAGCCTTTCTACGGCACGGACGCCTTCCTGTAAATATACAGGAAGGTGTCCATGGGCAATAGAAGTGAATGGGTCCGTAATTAACGGACGAATTCTACGGTCGTTTTCATGGGGACTTACAAAACATAATTGGGTAATTAAATACCCTAAGTCAACCTCCCGAGCAACGCTGGGTATAAAAGCTAGTTTTAAATCTTTTCCAGCAAAAAGTTCAGCCATAATATTACAAGTATATAACATTGATTATATGGTTTCAATGGCACCTGTCAAGGGGTGGGATATATTAGGCAGCCAGTTCTTGCAGTTGATGTGTTGCAGAAAAATGGGCAAGCAGTAAGGATCTGAGCGACTTTAGCAAAGGCCATCTCTAAAAAAAATCAGGTCTTGTAAGGTGTTCCCAGTATGCAGTGGCTTCTTTTTGCTTCTTCTTCATGAAAGGTGGGGGTATCGGATACTGTTAAAGGAATGTTAATCCTATACTCTTTTCTGTTTTGCATGTCAACCCCTAAGTGCACTACGATGCAACTGTACTTCCTGTTGGCCAGTGTCTTAGCGCATCAGAACGTAGGGTTACTGTGCGGGTCCCAGTGTACACTGTCGGTGACAGGAAGACACTGAGTCGTTCCTGTCGGTGACAGTGTGATGAATCGGGAACCGGGAGGTCAGCTGTTCCTGACAGCTGACACTCCACTGTTGACGATCATCGGCACATCGGCGCTGATTTCGGCAATTAACCCCTTAAATGCGGCAATCGATTAGGGGGTTTGTAGCACATCGGCAGCCCAATGCAATCGTGGGGGTTGCCGACGGTTGTCATGGCAATCTCTGGCTGGTCCTCATAGGCTTACTGTTAGGGTATGTTCACACACTAGACTAAAAATAAAGAATTTAAAATAGGGAATTTAAAAATCGCTGTTTCTTGGTCACCTTATCTCTAAAGAAAATGTATTAAAAAGTGGTCAAAGAGTTGTATGCACCAAAAAAATGGTACCATTAAAAACTACAGCTCGTCTTGCCAAAAATAAGCCCTCACACCACTCAATCGACCAAAAAGTTAAAAAGCTATGGCTCTCAGAATGTGTTGATACAATACAATTTTTTTTTTAACAAATAGTTTTTAGTTAGTAAAAGTAGTAAAATCTAAAAAAAATATATATAAATTTGGTATCACCGTAATCGTATTGAGACGCAAAATAAAGTTAAGTTGTTGATTTTACTGTGCAGGGAAAGCGGTAAAAACTAAACCCAAAAAACTATGGAGGAACTTTTTCCAATTTCACCCCGCAAACAATTTTGGTTGTAGTTTCCTAGTAGATTATATGGTACGTTAAATGGTGCCAATAAAAACTAAAACTCCTCACGCAAAAAAAAAAAAAGCCCTCACGCCACTCTATTGACGGAAAAATAAAAAAGTTATGGCTATCTGCCTAATTCCACTAAATTCTGCAAAAAAACTGTGGGGTCAAAATGATAACTATACCCCTAGAAAAATTCCTTGAGGCGTGTCGTTTCCAAAATGGGGTCACTTTTGGGGGGTTTCCACTGCTTTGGTCCCTCCAGTGCATTGCAAACGCAACATGGCACCGAAAACCATTCCAGCAAAAGCTGCACTTCAGAATCCAAATGGCGCCCCTTCCCTTCTAAGCCCTGCTGTGTGTCCAAACAACAGTTTATTACCACATATTGGGGATTGCTGTAATCAGGAGAAGATGCTTTAAACATTTTGGGGGGATTTTTATTCTTTATTCCTTGTAAAAATTAAAAAGGTCTACGTTTCCTCAGAAAATAAGTAGATTTTCATTTTCACAGACTAATAGATTTAGCAATAGATCCAATAGATTTAGCAAAAAAACTGTGGGGTCAAAATGCTAACCATGCCCCTAGATAAATTCGGAAACAAATAGTTTCCGAAATGGGGTCACTTTTAGGGGGTTTCCACTGTTTTGGCACCACAAGTCCTCTTTAAACCTGACATGGTTCCTAAAATATATTCTAAAAAAAAAAGTAGGCCCCAAAATCCACTAGGTGCACCTTTGCTTCTGAGGCCTTTGAGATATTTCTAAAAACTGCAGAATCTGGGCAATAAATATTGTGTTGCGTTTCTCTGGTAAAACCTTCTGTGTTACAGAAAAAAATGTATCACAAATTAATTTCGCCCAAAAAAAAAATTTATGTGTACATTTCCCCTCTACTTTGCTTTATTTCCTGAGAAACACCTAAAGGGTTAAAACACTTTCTGAATTCTGTTTTGAATACTTTGAGAGTGCAGTTTTTAAAATGGGGTGATTTATTCAGACTTTCTAATATATAAGTCCCTCAAAACCACTTCAGAACTAAACTGGTCCCTGAAAAAATAACCTTTTGATATTTTCTTGAAAATGTGAGAAATTGCTGCTAAAGTTCCAAACCTTGCAAAGTCCTAGAAAAATAAAAGGACATTCAAAAAAGGATGCAAATATAAAGTAGAGATATGAGAAATGTTAACTAGTGACTATTTTGTGTGCTATTACTATCTGTTTTATAAGCAGATACATTTAAATTTAGAAAAATGCAAATTTTTGCAAATTTTCTTTAAATGTTGGTGTTTTTCACTTATAAATATCGACCACATTTTTCCACTAACATAACATACAATATGTCATGAGAAAACATTCTCAGAATCGCTCGGATAGGTAAAAGCATTTTCAAGTTATTACCACATAAAGTAACACGTCAGATTTGAAAAAATCGGCTGTGCCACAAGGCCAAAACAGGTTACGTTCTGAAGGGGTTAATAGAGTAAAATGTAAAGGACAGTAAAAAATGTAAACATTTATGACATATTCATGGGATATGTCAAAAATATCTGACAGATACAAAAGCAAGTGTGCTCTGATATTTCACGAACTTTCATACGAATGAATGGACTGGGCCACCTTCCGGCATTGTGAGTTGCATTTATGGTTGTAGCCATCTTTATCTTGACTCTGATAACTTGATGCAGCGTGATATCACAAAACAAAACAAAAGTCAAGATAAAGACGGCTACATCTGTATCAGAAGCTGTGCCTGCACGATTACTGCGGGAGCCCGTCTGTGACTGACTGCAATGGCTGAGATTGGGAAAAACTTTGATGTCGCAGTTAATAGCGACCACTGCATTTAAGTGTTTCGACAGAGACCAAGGCTATATGCCCATTAGGCCGTGCCAGAGGCATAGTGTCACGTTCTAGGGGTATGTGGAGCTACTTGGCGTGGCGGAGTGGCAGCTGGCCAAATAACAGTCTATATAAAGTCCATGCACAGTCTTTAGCACAAGAGTACCTGTAAGAGTCCAGACAATAGCAGAGGCTTTGGCACGGATGGCGCTTGACGTGGCAGATGATGCCAGACATGGCGGATGATACCGGACGTGGTAGATGACAGCAGGCATGGCAGATGACAGCAGACGTGGCAGATGATACCAGGCGTGGCAGATGATACACACGACTCCAACTAAAGGCTTAATTACAGGAGACAAAACAGCAATAGAATACAGGAAGCAGGATACGGGAACACTGGGATACAACTAATGGACCATTTGCAATACGAATGTGGGTAGACAACAACGCTCTGGCAAGGAGTGGAAGGGCGGAGCACATTTTATAGTCCAGGGTGATCTGGGGTTTGGTTAGGGAGCTTTTAGTATGCGGGTGCTAGCCCGTTAAGGCTGGGGATGAGCGAGTGCACCTTAGCACACAGTCCAGGACAGGATGGCCGTGTGAGCTGGCAGGAGGCCAGGAGTCTGCGGTCGCGGCTGTACGATGGTGGAGGGCTGCGGCAGTCCGCGACCACACCCGTTACACATAGCCTAGTAGATTGCCTGTCCATTTTACTCTGAGAGGAAATAATGCTTTGGTATACTAAGTATTCCAAATCATTATATCTGCAATCAGAAGATCGTATTGCGAAGTGCCCTAGTGGGACTAAAAAAACAAAACAAAAATAATAGTTAAATTATGTGTATTAAAAAATAAAAAAAGGTAAAACTGTAAAAATAAAATAAAACCAATTTTTTCATAAAAAGTGGTTTTATTTTAAAAAAAAGTGTAAATAAAAAAAATACTCATATATGGTATTACCGCTATCGTAACAACCTGAAAAATAAAAAAAATATAAAAAAATAGCTAAACTGTTTTTTTCAAACTCCCCCCCCAAAAAATATAATAAAATGTAATCAAGCTCCATGTGCTCCAACATAGTACCTATGAAAAATACATCTCGTTCCGCAAACAACTAGCCCACATATGGCTTCATCGACTGAAAAATATTATGCTATAGCTCTTGGAATGTGGCGATGCAAAAACAAATTATTTTTGTTTAACCCCTTAAAGACCAGGCCAATTTGAGTTTTTTTATTTTCGTTTTCTCCTCCCCGCCTTCCGAAAACAATAACTTTTCTATTTCTTCGTCAACAAAGCCATAGGGCTTGTTTTTGCTGGACAATATGTAGTTTTTCATGGCACCATTTGTTGTACCGCAAAATGTACTTGTAATCTGAAAAAAATTATTTGCGGGGTGAAATGGGCAAAAAACAGCGATTACACCATTTTTTGGGAGGGTTTTGTTTTTGCGGCGTCCATCAGGTGGTAAAAACTACATATTCACCTTATTCTACAGGTTGATACGATTACGGCAATACCAAATTTATATGTTTTGTTTTAAGTTTTACCACTTTTAAAAAAATGTAACTATTTGCTAAAAAAAAAATGTTTTGTGTCGCTGTATTCTGACAGCCATAACTTTTTATTTTTCCATAAATTTAGAGGTCTGAGGGCTTAAATTTTGTGGGACGAGCTGTAGTTTTCACCAATACCATTTTGGGGTACATGCAACTTTTTGCTCCCTTTTTATTCCTTTTTTTTGGAGAGCTAAGGTGACCAAAAAACAGCAATTTGCATGTTTTATATATTTTTTTGCATCTTTTATATATATATATATATATTTTTTGTCGTTCACCGAGCGGGTTAAGCAACACTATATTGTGGTAGTTCGGACTTTTATGGACGCTGCGATACCAGTTATGTTAACTTTTCGGTTTTTTAACATTGCTTTAGGGAAAAAATGGGAAAAGGGGGGTTTTAATATATATATTTTTTTGGAACATTATAAAAATCTTTATTTAACTGTTTTTTACTTTTCTTATTCGTTCCTCTAGGGGACTTGAAGCAGCGATCGTTGGAACACTTGCATGATATACTGCAATACTAATGTATTGCAGTATATCGCGATTCTGAAAGTCTTCTTCGAAGCCCTGCCTATGGCAGGGCTTCAAAGGAGTACAAAGATGACAGACCTGGGGGCCTTCATTTGGCCCCCAGGCTGCCATAAAAACCATCGTCACCGGCCGATCCCGTCGTGGGGGGGGGGCGTGGTGCCGTTTTCGAGGCGGCGCCCCCGTGATTCTAACTATTTAAATGCTGTGGTCGTGATTGACCGCTGCATTTCAGGTCTTAAACGGGCGGAATCAAAGTGATCTTTGATTCCGCCCATTGCAGTCAGGTGTCGGCTGTATAACACAGCCGTCACCTGCTGATTATGGAGCGAGCTTAGTCCTTGAGCCCGCTGCATACTTCCCCTTAACGGCTACGGCGTACCAGTACGTGACATGTTGTTAAGGGGTTAAAAGTGTTTTTGTTGTGCAAACATAGTAAAACATAAAAAAAACTATACATAATTGGTATCGCTGTAACCATACCAACCCAAAGAATAAAGGTAATATTTTATTTACATCGCATAGTGTAAAATAATAAATGAAAGATTAAGCCCATGTATGAGACAACCTTGTATAATTCATTAATTCCTGGCAATGCTAATACTATTTGAGAATTACATCTGTGTCTCATGTCAAAAGTGTCAGGTCTAGGAGGTAGGCTATATGGTAATACAGGATTACGTGGTATAAGACTTCTTACCAGATCCCTCATACCATATTAGTACATTGGAAGTTAAAATTGGGATCCAATGTATGTCTATGGACCTTTGTATTATATAAGCATCTCAAAAATATATGGTGGAGGACAAAGATGGTCACTATCTTTCTCAAGCTCACTACACTAAATTGGACCCTCCACCATGAAGATCTATTCTAAACCTTCCAACAAATCAATTTTAAGACTACTTTTCTTGAATCTACCGTCTTAACCAATTTCTGTAAATTTGCTGTGTCTTCTATTTTTTGTGAACATTAAAGACTTTTGCTTTTATTGAAGACTCTACATATATTTCCTCTTGCTCACCCTTGCACATTTCTTATCACGAATTAAGGATTCCAGAATTATATTGGCGAGCATATTATTTGGCTAGGCCAGCAAGATCGTTGTTGTTTCCTGCGGTTTCGTTTTTTCCTTCCGCTTGAAAGGAGGGAATACAGAGCCAAAGCTACTTGCAATCGTTAGGAAATATTGAAGAACCTAAGAACCTACGTGGGTGAGCACTTGTTTTGTTACAAACTGCACAAATTCCAGTATCCTGAGATGTATTAGGCTGGAATCACCCGAGCATGTTCGGTCCGTAAAGGACGGAACGTATTTCGGCCACCAGTCCCAGACCGAACACACTGCAGGGAGCCGGGCTCCTAGCTTCATAGTTATTGATGACGCTAGGAGTCCCTGCCTCTCCATGGAACTACTGTCCTGTACTGTAATCATGTTTTCAGTACAGGACAGTAGTTCCATGGAGAGGCAGGGACTCCTAGCGTCGTCCATAACTATGATGCTAGGAGCCCGGCTCCCTGCAGTGTGTTTGGTCCGGGACTTGCGCCCGAAATACATCCGTCCATTACGGATCGAACTTGCTCGTGTGAACCCAGCCTTAAAAGACATTGAGCCTAAAGCAATCACCCCTGAGGCACAGGAATCTAACCAGTGACAGCGGAACCAGATCAGACGGAAAAAAGGACATTGACATAACTGAGTGAGTAATGGAATTTATTGTTTCTTACGCAAATAAAAGTAAACTTTACGTATGTAAATAGTCATACTGATGCACAATTATGGTCTAGTTTGTATAGTCAGTGTGAAAAAGAGAACAAATTGATGCAAAGTTTTAAAAAACAAGAAATTAAAGAAAAAGCTTGGAAATGATCAAAGTTTATAATACGCTGGTATTTAGCGACAGACAGCCACAGACTCATAGTGTATGTATAAATAGCACACATAATATAGACACACAGGAAAGTTCAATAGAGGAAGATTTTAATGACTGTCCAAATTGTCAAATACTTGCACAACACATTTGTGATCTAGAGGATCAAGCTGAGACAAGGCCACAATTAGTCTCAAAATTAAGACATAATATTAAAAAGATTTGTGTAATTACAAGAACGGGTGGGAAAAATACTAGGGATGTATCATGTGTCTCAGAGCCTAGTCCATCTAATGTGGGAGAAGACATAGAAGATGAGGAAGTAAGGAGAAGGAAATAACATGAACGGGCAGATAAATTCAATTTAAAAATACATGATCAATTAATAAAAATTGTGAAAGACGTTCCAGTCTATAATGATAGAATGGATGCATTTCATAATACAGATATTTTTGAGTCTCATTGTAATGATGGGGGTAAGGAAACAGACAAGTGATCCCTAATCTACCCGCCACTCAGTCCCTGCCTACTTGCAACGACCCGCCCTAGGCGACGGGGTACAACTGGACGACGGTTCCTACGCTCAATAAGTGCACGACAGACAAACAGACAAGGGTACACAGAAGCAGGGGAAAAGGGGCAGTTGCCCACGGCAACACCGTGAGCAACAAGAGTGGTGAACGAGCCGAGTCAAACCAGGAGTGTACGAGGTACCAAACGCAGAGCAGGAGAGTAGTGAACAAGTCGAGTCAAACCAGGAGTGTACGAGGTACCAAACGCAGAGCAGGAGAGTAGTCAGTAAGCCAGGGTCAATACGAAGCAGGGACAAGTAGTTCAAGAAGCTGCAGCAGGGCCAGGAAACCAAACGAGAAGAATCACGAGCAAGGAGGAACAGGAAAGGCAGGTATAAATAGACAGAGGGCGGGAGCTAGCTTCGTCTGGCCAGGCTGTGATAGGCTCTCCCACTCCTAAGCCTGCCATCCTGAGTGGTGGAAGATGGAGTCAGTCTCACAGACATAGAAGCAGGTGCAGACTGATTACCTATGGGCGTAGATAAAGAAGCTGTGCCTGGCAGATCCTTAACACTCATACAGATAAATATAATTTGACAAATTAACAAAAAAACTAAATACTTAAAGTATGCTTACCCTCTCATATGGCAAAAAGATTAGAGTACACCTAGAATTACCGATGAACACGAGGTAGAGCATAGTAATGAGACAGACAGGCTCAGACAATTAATTATTTTCACAACTGGTGAATCTGTGCAAGATTATAGAATGGTCATGGATATCACTGAGGATCAGGAACCAGTATCAATGACTAAAGCATTCGTGACATTTTTTTTAAGTATTTGGACCCCGTCTCATTACAAATTGCCTCAGAAAAACCTACTTTGCAGGATACAGTAACGTCCATTGATCGCATAAGAAGTTCTATGAAACAAACCAATACTAAAATAAAAGTTGCAGTTGTTCAAGAAACAAATAATAGACAATTGATTACGTCAAATAAGGACAGTCAATTTTAATGAAAGACTACCTACACCCAAAAAAGGGGGTTACACAAAACTAAAAGGAAAAGTCTCATTTAACCCCTTAGTGACCAGCCTATCTAAGGTCCTAATGACCAAGCTATTTTTTTCGTTTTTCTATAGTCGCATTCAAAGAGCTATAACTTTTTTATTTTTCAGTCGACATAGCTCTATGAGGACTTGTTTTTTTGCGAGATTAGTTGTACTTTTTAATGGGGTAGATATCATTTTTCGATTAACTTTTATTAACTTTTTTTTGGGGGGATAGAAAAAACCCCTGAAATTCCACCATAGTTCTATGCGTTTTAAATTCACGCCGTTCACTGTGCAGTGTAAATAACACATTACCTTTAGTCTATGGGTCGGTACAATTAAAGAGATACCACATATGTAGAGGTTTTTTATGTTTTACTACTTTTGCACAATAAAAACTCTTTTGAACTAAAATTATTTATTTTTGCATCGTCGCTTTCCAAGAGCCGTAATTTTATAATTTTTTTGTCAATGTAGTGACATGAGAGCTTGTTTATTGCGGCACAAGATCTAGTTTTGATTGGTACTGTTTCGTGGAACTTATTGATTAACTTTTATTATGACTTTTTTCAGGGGCAATGGAAAAAAACAGCAATTTCGCCATTGATTTTTGCGTTTTTTTTTACGATGTTCACCTTGTGATTTAAATTACATATTAACTTTATTGTTTGGATCATTACGGTCGTGCCGATACCATATATGTGTAGTTTTATTTCTTTTTTACACTTTTACTAAATAAAACCACTTTTTATGAAAAAAAATTGTTTTATTTTTTTACTGTAATCTTTACTAATAATTTTTATATCACATCTATTACTTAGTTTATTAGTCCCACTAGGGGACTTTACTATGCAATCTTCAGATCGCTGCTATAATGCTTTGGTATGCTTAGTACCGTAATACCAGAGCATTATTGCCTGTCACTGTAAATCTGACAGGCAATCTATTAGGAGGTGCCTCCGACACCTCCTAATAGGCATATGTCCAGGGCAGACCTGGGGGCCTTTATCAGGCCCCTGGCTGCCATGGCACCCCATTGAAGGCCTGCAATTGCATTTGCAGGTCGCCGATGGGTGAGAGAGGGCGCTCACTCCCTCTGCAAATGATTTAAATGCCCTGGTCGGTATTGACCGCAGCATTTAATGGGTTAAACATCCGTGATCAAAATAAACTTTAATCATGGCAGTTGGAGCAGGAGCATCAGACAGCCGAGCCCTGGCTCCAGCCTGCATGGGACACCCGTGCAGGACTTAGACTGGGCCGTTGTGAAAAGGTGACGGCCTAGCCTAAGACCCCTTAGTGACTGCTGTGAAAAGGCGTACTGGTGGTCACTAAGGGGTTAAGGGAGCACCAGTTAATTGCTATTATTGTGGGAAAGTGGGACATTTAAAACGGCAGTGTGGGTCATTTCTTAGAAAAACACAGAATAGGGGTAAAGAAAATGGATTTGTTTCTGTGCCCACTGCTGCATGGTACCATCTGTAATGTCCGTGGCTGCGGGCTGTCAGCTCCAACCTTCCCTTGACAGCCGCAGCCATGAGTCGGCAAGCGCTGGCCCCAGCCTCCTCCTCAGGAGACACCAGCGCTTGCGTCCACACTCACCTCTGCCGGATCCCGTAGGGTGCGCGCGCACACCGGATCGGATGGACGAACTTTGACCCGTGAGTACCCTCTACTATAAGAGGGGTCCAGCCCCCTAGTTCTATGCCTGAGCGTTGTTGTGTATCCCTTAGTCTGCCTATGCAAATGGTCCCCTAGTGTTTTCTGCTCCCAGTGTTCCTGTTCCCGTTCCTGTACCTGTATCCCGTTCTAGTGCCGTGATTGCTATAGTCGTGCTGTGCTGGATACCACGCTTGTCTGCTTCTCCACGCCTGACGTCCACCCACTGCCTAGTTCCTGCCAAGCTACTGTCCGTGCTGCCACATGTACCCTATATACCATAGACTGTGACCTGCGCCCTGTTGGCCAGCTGCCCTAACGCCAAGGCGGTATGGCCCAGTGGGTCCACAGACCCTTCGTGACAGTACGCTCAGGCAATGGACCCCGCTGGCCGACTCAAGACTATGACGACGACACAGGAGATGCGAGCAGATATGCTGGACCTCCGGTCCCGATAGGACCAACTCCTCCAAGCGTTAAAACATTCTTGCACATCGGCAGGAGGCACAAGCTGCTGTTCCTCCTACTACACCTCCTGCCAATGTGGATCCTCAGTCTACACCTCTTGGCAGTATTGACCCGCGCGTTTCTTTGCCACTTCCTGATCGCTATGACAGAGACGCAAGTACCTGTCGTGCTTTTCTTAATCAATGCCAGATCCACTTCAGCTTGTATGCTAGGACATTTTCGTCTGATGGTGCGAGGGTCGCTTTCATCATTTCACTCCTCACCGGAAAGGCTCTTGCATGGGTGAACCCTATCTGGGAGAGACAAGGACCAGAGACCCGTGACTTCCCTGCCTTCCTACGGACTTTTCGCATGGTGTTTGAGGCGCCTGGACGGGTCTCATCTGCAGCGGCTTCTTTGATTGACCTGCACCAAGGAGACACCTCCGTGAGTGAGTACTCCATCCACTTCCGCACCCTGGCGGGAGAGCTCGCATGGAACAATGAGGCTCTGGTGGCTGCATTCTGGCACAGACTATCTTCCAGAATTAAAGACGAGCTGGCCGCTCGGGATCTGCCGTCTACCCTGGATGACCTCGTCCTTCTGTCTTCCCGGATCGATATATGGATCCGTGAAAGCCGCCAAGGGGTTTTAACGGGATGGAGCTCTTCCTAGTCTGGCTCCTACGTTGCAGCAAACCCTGCTGTCCTCAGATGTCGATCCTCCTAAGAAATCGGTAATTACGGATCAGTATAAGTTATCTAGACAAGAGAGACAACGCAGACTCACATCTGGACTCTGTCTTTATTGCGGCCACTAGGGCTATCTGGTGCGCCTGTTCCACCAAAAGTCCCAAAACCTAGAATTGCTTGGAGTGACGACCATGGGCAAAGAGGGACTTCCGTCTAAATTGTCCATACCCGTGACTATAGTGTCTGGCGAGGGAACGCATCAGATCTCTGCGTATCTGGACTTTGGATCCGCTGCTAATTTTATCCGCAAAGATCTGGAGGACCTTCTACAATTGCCCACCCTCCCCCTGGAGAGCCCGTTGACAGTTGCTTCAGTAAATGGACTACCTCTGCCAGACCCGGTTTTAGCGGTGACCAAGCCACTGAGGCTCCAAGTGGGAGCTCTTCACTCTGAACTTCTACCTTTTTTATGTCCTGCCTAAAGCTGTTAACCCTGTGTTGCTGGGCCTGCCTTGTCTCCGAATGCATGCCCCAGTTCTGGACTGGAATTCGGGAGAGGTTCTTCAGTGGGGTCCTGAGTGTCAAGGTCATTGCCTGGTGAGGATTCGTTCGGCTCAGCCTTCGCTGCCTCAGTCATTGGCAGGATTGCCAGGTCATTATGCTGCCTTCTCAGACGTCTTGAGCAAGAGGGAGGCGGAGACATTGCCTCCACATCGGGCATATGACTGCCCTATTGAACTGATACCTGGTGCATCTCTTCCCCGTGGTAGGGTATATCCTCTCTCCTTGCCAGAGTCTCTGTCCATGTCCGCCTATGTAAAAGAGAACTTAGAAAGGGGCTTCATACGAAAGTCTTCCTCCCCGCAGGAGCCGGGTTCTTCTTCGTCAAAAAGAAAGATGATTCTCTTCGTCCTTGCATCGACTACCGTGGTCTTAACCAGATCACGGTGAAGAATAAATATTCGTTGCGACTGATCTCAGAACTGTTTAAACGTATACGTGGTGCAAAGATTTTTTCTAAACTAAACCTGCGTGGGGCTTACAACCTAATCCGGATTCGACAGGGCGATGAATGGAAGACTGCATTTAACAACCGTGATGGACACTATGAGTATTTAGTAATGCTCTTCGGCCTGTGTAATGCTCCCGCGGTCTTCCAGGAGTTTGGGAATGACATTTTCCGTGACCTCCTCTATTTTTGTGTTGTAGTCTACCTTGATGACATCTTGATTTTCTCCCCAGATCCTATGACGCACCAGAGACATGTCCGTCAGGTTCTGCTGCGGTTAAGAGAGAATCATCTGTACGCCAAGTTGGAGAAGTGCGTATTTGACAAGAATGCTCTACCCTTCCTGGGCTACATCGTCTCGAATCGAGGTTTAAAGATGGACCCTGAGAAGGTAAAGTCTGTCCTGGAGTGGCCACGTCCTCAAGGCTTGAGGGCCATACAGCGCTTTCTGGGATTTGCTAACTTTTACAAGCAGTTTATTCCAAACTTCTCCTCACTGACTTCTCCCATCTCTAACCTTACTAAGAAGAGTATGAACGCCAAGATGTGGACTCCCAAGGCAGAGTCCGCATTCAACAGCCTGAAGAGTTCCTTCACGTCAGCTTCTATCCTTCATCATCCGGCTGTCTCTTCAGTTCTCGTTGGAGGTGGATGCATCCTCTGTCGGTGCTGGTGCACTCCTGTTCCAGAGAGGTCCCAAGGGCCAGTCAAGGGTATGTGGATACTTCTCTAAGCTCTTCTCTTCCGCAGAACGCAACTACTCGATTGGGGATCGGGAGTTACTGGCCTTCAAATTGGCGCTGGAAGAGTGGAGACATCTACTAGAGGGCGCAGCTTACCTGATTTTTACGGGCCACAAGAATCTGACCTACCTCCAGACAGCCCAACGGCTGAACCCTCGTCAGGCCAGGTGGTCACTGTTCTTTGCAAGGTTTCATTTTGAGCTTCATTATCGCCTGGCCGATGCCTTGCCAGGTCTTTTGAGACAGAAGACACCATTGAGAATCCACAGAACATTATTGATCCGTCTTGCATTGTCTCAATCAATCCCCTGCAAATCGGGGACATTCCTCCAGGGAGGACTTTTGTGCGCCTGGCTGATCGTAGAAGAATCCTCCACTGGGGACACTCCTCTAGACTGGCAGGTCACGCGGGGTTACGTAAGACCCGGGATTTAATTGCTCGTCACTTCTGGTGGCCCACTCTGCCCAAGGATACTGTGGACTTCGTTTCTTCCTGTGCTGTATGTGCAGCCAACAAGGCCACCCACTCCAGACCTGCTGGTCTGCTCCAGCCATTGCCTGTGCCCAATGCTCCGTGGCAGCATATAGCTATGGACTTTATCACGGACCTGCCTCTCTCTGCTGGATGCAGTGCTGTCTGGATGGTGGTGGACCGATTTTCGAAGAAGGCCCACTTCGTTCCTCTGACCGGTCGTCCTTCTGCTCCTTAGTTGGCCAAGTTATTTATTCAACACATCTTCCACCTGCACGGCTTGCCACAGCATATTGTGTCTGATCGGGGGGTTCAGTTTACCTCAAGGTTCTGGAGAGCCCTCTGCGGACTTCTTGGCGTGAAGTTGGA
Source organism: Rhinoderma darwinii (assembly GCF_050947455.1). NCBI lineage: Eukaryota > Metazoa > Chordata > Amphibia > Anura > Rhinodermatidae > Rhinoderma > Rhinoderma darwinii. The sequence continues at coordinate 196,273,903 of NC_134687.1, forward strand.
CTTTTCTTCGGCCTACCATCCTCAGTTTAATGGTCAGGTTGAGAGGATCAACCAGATTTTGGAGAACTACCTACGCCACTTCATCTCCAAACAGCATGATGACTGGGTGCAGTTGCTCCCATGGGCGGAGTTCTCCTACAATAATCACACCAGCGAGTCTACTAGGAATAAACCGTTCTGCAATGTCTACGGCCAGCACCCACGAATTCCTCTTCCGGTGCCTGATACTTCCGAAGTACCTGCAGCTGACTCCACGTTTAGAGACTTTTTGCAAATCTGGCAGCAGACTCAAGCCTCCATCTTAATGGCTGTGGACCGCATGAAACGGAAGGCTGACACAAGGAGAAGAGAGCCTCCTCGGTTTCTTCCTGGCACTAAGGTCTGGCTGTCGTCTAGGAATATCCGACTGAGGGTACCCTCATGTAAATTTTCCCCCAGGTTCCTCGGACCATTCGAGGCCCTGCAACAAATCAACCCTGTTGCCTACAAGCTTCGGCTGCCTCCTACCCTCAGGATTCCCAACTCCTTCCATGTCTCCCTCCTGAAACCAGTAATCATGAACCGCTATTCCAAGACTCCCAGCCCTGTGGTTGCCTCCAGCGGCCCTTCGGACATCTTTGAGGTCAAGGAGATTTTGGACACCAAGAGAGTGAGAGGAAAGACTTTTCATTTGGTGGATTGGAGGGGGTTCGGCCCTGAAAAGAGGTCCTGGGAGCCAGAGGAGAACCTCAATGCCCCTACTCTTCTGAAGAAGTTTCTCTCTCGCTCTAGTCCCAAGAAGAGGGGGCGTAAGAGGGGGGATACTGTAATGTCCGTGGCTGCGGGCTGTCAGCTCCAACCTACCCCTGACAGCCGCAGCCACGAGTCGGCAAGCGCTGGCCCCAGCCTCCTCCTCAGGAGACACCAGCGCTCGCATCCACTCACCTCTGCCGGATCCCGTAGGGGGTACGCGCACTCTCGTGCCCGCTCTTAAAGGGGCAGCGCGCGCACCGGACCGGATGGACGAACTTTGACCCGTGAGTACCCTGGAGTATAAGAGGGGTCCAGCCCCCTAGTTCTATGCCTGAGCGTTGTTGTGTATCCTTTAGTCTGTCTATGCAAATAGTCCCCTACTGTTTTCTGCTTCCAGTGTTTCTGTTCCCGTTCCTATACCTGTATCCCGTTCTAGTGCCGTGCTTGCTATAGTCGTGCTGTGCTGGATACCACGCTTGCCTGCTTCTCCACGCCTGACGTCTACCCGCTGCCTAGTTCCTGCCAAGTTACTGTCCGTGCTGCCACAGGTACCCTATATACCATAGACTGTGACCTGCACCTTGTTGGCCAGCTACCCTACCGCCAAGGCGGTACGGCCCAGTTGGTCCACAGACCCTTCGTGAAACCATGATTGACAGGGAAGGCCTATTGCCACCCCCTTGCGTCCTTTGGAATTTGTAGCTCCAGTTTCAATGAACGAGTGCAGGAGACCTTTTGTAAGGGGATCCTTACAGGGAAAATAAATTATATTTCGTGTTGACACATGAGCTCAACTGAGTGGGACTAATCAAGACTTACCATTAATGTCTGGTTCACCGGTTTGTACAATTGTTGGGTTCAGTGGTAAGGGAGGAACTCAGGCAATCTTAGTGTCTAATGTTGTTTTAGAGATCCCTGATTATTTGAAAGCTAAAATTGATATTTGTTATTGTTCTAATTCTGAAAATATTATAGGTACAAACATAATGAGGAATTGAGGTTGGGTCATTGATCTAGGAAACAGAGTGATTTGTAAAGATGTTGATGGATCTAAACCTGTACTTATTGATCCTTGTGAATACAGTCATGTTGGGAGCATTTGTTTCACTGATGTTGTGTCTTCCAAACATTTGTGGCCTGATACTGGTGGTGATTTAGTCCTGAGAGAAATTGTACAACTAATGCCTTCTTTGTCGGAACAGTTCAGAAATGAGGTGGGTACCATGAAGGATGTACTTGAAGGGAGGGATTCTCCTCCACAAAGACAGTATAAATTGCCACCAGAATCAATGGGTCCCTTGTCTTAAATCATACAGGAGTTGCTTCAACAAGGTGTCATACAAAAAGCTAATTCTGTAACCAACAATCCTCTGAAATCTGATGGTTCATATCAGAAAATATTGGACCCTGAGGATGCTAAATAAATACACTTGTGAATTTTTACAGAGAATTCATAGAGGGTTTTGCAGAGAAGGCTAAGTCTCTGTATGATCTCTTGTAAAATAATGATGATGACTCTTTTGGTCCTTGGGAAGAAGTACAACAGAAAGCATTGGAGATTTGCAAATTGCTCCGGCATTATCTACATTAGACCCTTCAGCTCCATTTGCTCGGCAAGTTCATACATCAGAACAGCTGTGTCAGCAGGACTCTTACAACTACAAGGTGGAGAATGGAGAATTCTTGGTTATTTTTCCAAGCTTCTATCATCTGTTGAAAAAGGTTTTGAGACTTGTGCAAGACATTTGGTTGGTGTACGTTTTGCTGTCAAGGCGACTGAACACGTTGTTGGGCTCAACAAAATAACATTGCAAACACCTCATTCCACACTAAAATGTCTCCTTGAGAAAAATATCCCAGGTGTGTCACATCAGAAATTTGCACAATGGTTATTGTCTTTATCATCAAAATAAATTGAGAGAGATCACAAAGCCAGGTATGTGCTACCTCAATTGATGTAATATGAGGGACGTACACATGAATGTTTAAACACATTTCAGGAACCATACCCATCTCTCTTCAGGGGAGAAGCAGAAAAAACAGATGAGGCAGTGTTTGCCGATGGTTCCATATTCTGTTCAGAGGGATAGTATTATTTAGGATATGCTATCGGGAATCCCGAAAGAGGATATGCAGCAAACATTTTGTTTCCAAGGTAATATGTTTACCTGGGCAAGACAAAATTATTTGTCATTCTTGTTTTCATAATCAAACTTCATGTCATGCTTGGATTGAAAATGTACGCACGATACATGATTTAGTGACTTCAGTTAGGCAAGAAAAATTGTGTCTACAAGTCATGTTAAATGAAGAAATGTTTTTGCATTCTTTCCATCATGTGTACATGTTGAAAAATTACTAAGAGGATTGTATTGTATTGAAGGAAATCTCAAAGCTATTTCAATGAATGGGGAAATAATCAATATTTCTGCCATAGGTACAGAACATTTGAATTCTGTTCCAACACAATTCAATATGTCTCTAATAAATAGTTTCCCTTGGAATTTATGGACAGAGGAGATGAAGAAGATAAAGGTTTATTAAATGTTTTAACAGAACAGTTAAAAGAGGCAGAAATCATATTTAAACATCAGCAAGGTCAGTTAGAAGAAATACAACATGAATGATTTGCTATGTCAGGATTATCGAGTTGGGGGAAGTTTAAGAAATCAGTATCTACATATATGGTCAAAATCTTCTGTCAAAACAGCAACTGAAAATATCTTATCTAATCCTATTATTATTATTATTATTATATTTATTATTGTTTTATTGTGTATTATATATTAGATTTTTATCATGTGTAAGATAAGGAAAATATATAGTAAAGTAAAGGAAGAAATTAGTAAGAAGACATTATCTTAAAATAAATGTTAAAAATGAAAATTAAATATTCTAATGCTATAGTAGATGCTGAATCAGGAATGGAACAGGCCGACAAGGTGTTATCCTCACATGGTCTCTGAGTAAAAGTGACTGAATGTGATACAAATGGTGAGTGAATGAATTAGGATAAGGAGATTATGTTTGAAAAAATTGTGGTTTGAATCATAATCAGGGGGAATTGTAAAATGATAAGTTAAAAATTAAAAATTAAGCCCATGTATGAGACAACCTTGTATCATTCATTAATTCCCTTCAATGCTAATACTATTTGAGAATTACATCTGTGTATCATGTCAAAAGTGGAAGGTCTAGGAGGTAGGCTATATGGTAATACAGGATTATGTGGTGTAAGACCATGAGATCTTCTGATGTTCTTCTTACCAGATCTCTCATACCATATTAGTACATTGGAAGGTAAAATTGGGATCCAATGTATGTCTATGGACCTTTGTATTATATAAGCAGCTCAAAAAGATATGGTGGAGGAACAAGACATTGGAGGATTCTAACAGATGGACCAACTTGGACCCTCCACCATGAAGATCTATTCTAATCCTTCCAACAACTCATTTGTAAGACTACTTTTCTTGAATCTGTTGTTTTAACCATTTTCTGTCAATTTGCTGTGCCTTCTATTTTTTTGTGAGCATTAAAGACATTTGCTTTTATTTAAGACTCTACATATTTTTCCGCTTGCTCACCCTTGCACATTTCTTATCACGAATTAAGGATTGCAGAATTGTTTTGGCGACCATATTATTTAACACATAGTGAACGGCGTAAAATTAAAATGCGAAAAACAATCCTGGAATGCCTGTATTTTTCAATTCCCTCACAAAAAAGTTAATAAAAGTTAATCAATATACTATATGCATCCAAAAAATGGTGCAATTAAAAAATACAACTCACCCTGCAAAAAACAAGCCCTCCTACGGCTTTGTCAATGGAAAAATAAAAAAGTTATGAGCCTTGGAATGCGAAGATGGGAAAAAACAAAAAAAATAATGCTTGGGTCTTTTAAGCCAAGATAGGCCTAGTCGTTAAGGAGTTAAGGGTAATTAAAAATAAACCAAAAACTTTCAGGTTGTTACTGTGAAAAACTGTTAACTCTTTTGTCAGAATAGGTGAGTGCTTAACCTTATGCTGTAACACTACAGAATCGACATTAGAGAATACCTGTCAGAAATGCTAGTTTGCCTCAGTCTAGAATGAAAGATACTGTGACTTAAAATCCAAAAGTCTAAGAGGACAGTATTTTATTAAGTGAGTATATAATAAAAGAAAAAAAGTTGAACCTTTACCTCATGTTTATTTTTTTGCCTGGTTGCAGTCTGACCTTTTTGGGGAAGAAGCTGGTGTCAGTACTTTGTGTGGTACACTAAACAAAGTGTTGGGCAGCCCACCTGATCTATTAGTATGGGCGGAACTAATAGGCTGTAAGCCAGCATGGTGCACTATACATAACCATGTAACTGGCACAATGGCGGATTATAATATGGGTGTTTCGGGCGGTCGCCCGGGGCCCGAGGCTGCCAGGGGGCCCATCGGGGCCCGAGGCTGCCAGGGGGCCCATCGCGGCCCGAACCGCACACAAACGTCAAAAACTATGCAGCGCTGCCGCGCTGCCCGCTTCCAACTGAATCTGCATCCGCAGGACGCAGATTCAGTTGGGTTCAATGCTGGAGCCTCGCTCCAGCATTCACTCTGCCGTGAGCGGCTCGGTGCAGGCAGGCGCGATGTAGTGACGTCATCGCGCCTGTCTGCACGGAGTCACTCACAGCACAGTGCAGAGGAGGAGAAGCATCCCCCACCGTCGTGGGAACCGGGATAGGTAAGTAATTATGTTTTCTTTTTTTATTAGGTACGTACATATGGGGCATTATACTGTGTCAGCTCTATGGGGCATTATGCTGTGTCAGCTATGGGGCATTATACTGTGTCAGCTATGGGGGCATTATACTGTGTCAGCTATGGGGCATTATACTGTGTAGCAGCTATGGGGCATTATACTGTGTCATAGCTATGGAGGCATTATACTGTGTCGCAGCTATGGGGACATTATACTGTGTCGCAGCTATGGGGATATTATACTGTGTCGCAGCTATGGAGGCATTATACTGTGTCCCAGCTATGGAGGCATTATACTGTGTCGCAGCTATGGGGACATTATACTGTGTCGCAGCTATGGGGATATTATACTGTGTCGCAGCTATGGAGGCATTCTACTGTGTCGCAGCTATGGGGACATTATACTGTGTCGCAGCTATGGGGATATTATACTGTGTCGCAGCTATGGAGGCATTATACTGTGTCACATCTATGGGGCATTATACTGTGTTGCAGCTATGGAGGCATTATACTGTGTCGCAGCTATGGAGGCATTATACTGTGTCGCAGTTAGGGTATGTTCACACGGCCAAATTTCAGACGTATACGAGGCGTATTATGCCTCGTTTTACGTCTGAAAATATGGCTACAATACGTCGGCAAACATCTGCCCATTCATTTGAATGGGTTTGCCGACGTACTGTGCAGACGACCTGTTATTTACGAGTCGTCGTTTGACAGCTGTCAAATGACGACCCGTAAATTTACTGCCTCGGCAAAGAAGTGCAGGGCACTTCTTTGCCACGTAATTTGAGCCGTTCTTCATTGAAATCAATGAAGCACGGCTCAAGGTTTACGAGCGTCTCAGACGCCTCGTAAATTACGAGGAGGAGCTTTTACGTGTGAAACGAGGCAGCTGTTAACAGTCTGTCTTTTCACACGTAACTGCCTCTCAGCGTGTGAACATACCCTTATGGAGGCATTATACTGTGTCGCAGCTATGGGGGCATTATACTGTGTCAGCTATGGAGGCATTATACTGTGTCGCAGCTATGGAGGCATTATACTGTGTTGCAGCTATGGGGGCATTATACTGTGTCGCAGCTATGGAGGCATTATACTGTGTTGCAGCTATGGGGGCATTATACTGTGTCACATCTATGGGGCATTATACTGTGTAGAGGCAGCTATGAAGGGCATTATACTGTGGGGGCAGCTATGGGGGCATTATACTGTGTCGCGGCTATGGGGGCATTATACTGTGTCGCGGCTATGGGGGCATTATACTGTGTAGAGGCAGCTATGAAGGGCATTATACTGTGGGGGCAGCTATGGGTGGCAATATACTGTGGGGGCATCTACGGGGGACATTATACTGAGCAATTACAAGAGCTGCAGGTCCAAGGGGGGAGACGCTGTGTAGCACAATATACAAGGAGGGATTGTTGTATAGCACTATATAGAAGGGAGCGCTGTGTATCACTATATCTAAGGGGGATTGCTGTGTAGCACTATATACAAGAGGGGGAGGGCTATGTGACGCTATTTACAGAGGGGGAGGACTGTGTAGCGCTATTTACAGGGGGCTGTGTGTGGTGCTATCTACAGTGTTTGACACAATTATATTCAGGGGCGCAGTCTATGGTGCTATAATATTTAGGGGCACAGTGTTTGTACTATTTTATTCAGGGGCGCAGTGTTTGGTGCTATTATATTTAGGGGCACAGTGTGTGGCACCATGATATTATCTTTGTTTATAGGTGTGGAAATGTTGGTAAAGTGAGGAGCCAAAGACATCTGAGTGGCAAATTCTGCAGAAATGGGTCATGGCCGGGAAAAGTCGTCATGAAGTCTGGACTAGATGGAGAAGAGGAAAAAAACGACGTCGTCACCTGTGAGTCACTAGATTTATAGAGAATCTGTCACCTCTCCTGACATGTTTATTATAGGAAATCCTTGTCTTTCACAAAAAGTCTTTCTGCAGTCCAGGGCTGACAGACAATTCCCCTTGTCAGGAGGATGTGTCCTAGCACAGTGTGATAGTCAGTATGTAGGGACACAGCCCTGTGACAAGGGAAATCGTAACACTGTTAATGCTTTCCCAAAAAAGTAGTGTTAAAAATAGTTACGGTGCGGTAGGGCGGCGGTGAGGAAGGGGGGCCCAAGTTTGGGTAACAGCCAAGGGCCCATGGTCTACTTAATCCGCCACTGAACTGGCACCCTATAAGCGCATGTTCAGAGATGGCAGAATTTTTCTGCTCCAGATTTTGCTGCAAACTCGCGTCAGTTTCGCAACATATCTGCAGCAAAGCCTTGCAATGCGAAGGCTGAAATACGCAGTGAAATTCCGCTGCTTCTCCGCAACAGACCGTGCGAACTGCGGAGTGAAAATTCTGCACAGTTATTTTCCACAATGTCTGAACTAAGTTACCTAAAAATGTATAGAAAACAATAAAAAAAAAGGCTGCTGCAAATTTCCACTGCGGACTGTCCGCAGCGGAATTCAACAGCAATTCCACTATGAATTTGAAGATGAAGTTTGAAGATGCCCTAAAAGCTTTATCTGTGTGCAATAATAATACAAAACAGCAGAAGCATAACTTGAAGATTCTAGGTCCTAGTGCAAAATCTGTAGGGCTCTCACCTATCGTTGGGCATTTCTGATACTTGTGTATTCTTATGTGGTAGAGGGGCCTTTGGATGCTACCTCTGCACCCCATAAAGCTACATCTTTTATAATCAGCCGACCATTGAAGGACCCCTGAACTGTTTGACCATATTTCCTGTTGTTAGGGCATACTCAGGTATGTCCTAACAACTGCCTGTGAAGTATCAGTACACAGGCTAATATACTGGCATATAGATATATGCCAACACATTAAAGTAAAAAAAAACAACTAAATTTAAAATCCCCCTATGGGATTAAAATGAAAGTAAAATTAATAAAAGAAGTCACAAAACATAAAATAATATACACATATTTAGTATCTGTAACGTTTATGGCAGCGGACCGTCGTTCTGACGGCCGCAGCCATGGATGTGTGAGTTCTCGGCGGCATCTCCCTCCTGAGAGACGCCAGCACTCTCTTCCTGTTTCAGAGACTGTCTCCCGCAGGGCGAGCGCACCCGTGCATGCATGGCCTTAAAGGGCCAGTACGTGCACAGTTGCAGAATATCTGCAATTAGCCCAGAATGACTATAAAAGGGGCTCTGCCCTCTTGATTATTCCCTGAGCGTTGTTGTGTTACCTAAAGTTTGTCCTTGCAAATGGTCTCCTAGTGTTTTCCAGTTCCCAGTGCTACCCGTTCCTGCTGCCTGTACCCTGTATCCCATGCTACCGTGTCTTTGTGCCGTCAAGAATTGGAGTCGTGTTGTATTCTCCGCTGCATCTAGTGTGTTGCACCCCACCGGGTGTCTGTCTACTATCGGAGCCTCATCTTAACCTGAATCCATCGCTACTGTCTACATTGCTTCAGGTACCCTTTCTGAACGATAGACTTTGCATTGTACCTGTTTGGCCAGCTGCTATGCGGTACGGCCCAGTGGGTCCACACTCCGCACTGTGACAGTATCATCACGACCATAACAACTTGCACAACAAATTTATAGTATCATTTATAATGATCGGTGTATACTGTAAAAAAAAAAAAAATTTATGAAAACTGAAGTGGAACTGCTTTTAAACTTCATTTTTGCTAAAAACTAATATAACTTAAACGATAATGTAAAGGTACCAAACACTGGCAACTAAATAGAGTACAACTCATCCGGCAAAAAAACTAAGTCTCATACAGCTACATCAAATAAAAAATAAAAAAGTTATAAGCGCCAGGATGCAAAGAGGATACCATTTTTTTTTAAATGTTCTGTCCTTAAAGCCAAAATTGGCCGTGTTCTTAAGGAGTTAAATAAATGTTTTTTACAGGAAAGAGGAGTAAGGGTCCTTTTACACGGGCCAATATCGGGCAAACGTTCCCGATCATTGCCCTGCGTAAACAGGGCAACGATCAGCCGTTGTACGAGCAAACACCCGTTCATCGGCTGATTGTATAGTTCATGCAGCCGAAAAAATTATCATTGTCGGCAGCACATATCCGTGTGTAAACAGGGAGATGTGCTGCCGGCATGACATAAATGTATGGAGACGAGTGAGTAATGAGCGCTCTTCCCTATACATAGCTCCTTGTGAAAGTAGCAAACGAGCACTGATCAACGAATTTTCTCATTGATCAGCGCTCATTTACACGGCCCACGTTGGGCAGTATAAGAGGACCCTAACTCTATTGTGTAGCTCTAAAGTGTGTACTAAAAGGTAATATTTACACAACCTGCTATCAGTTCATAGTGCACAGTTATAAAAAAAGAGAACCGAAAACCAATGCCTGGATCATATATTCTGGATTTAGTTTCAACACCCAGTAAACACAACTTTACAGTAAGATCACATTTTTACACTTTCACAAATTATTGACTTGGTATTAACATCTCAAACCTAAACATTAAGGATGATAAATGCATGTAACTATTAGCATTTTCATATAATCAAGAGCAATTGAAAAGAATGAATGAGGTCATTATAAAAGTCAATCAGTCCCATTATGAAAACCAATAATTGTAAATCAAAAAATATACATAAAAAAGATCTGACAACATGACAGCTGCAGCAAATGTCACAAAACTTGTAAATGACATTCTATGAGCTATGAGAAAGAAGAGGTCAAGAGCATAATTGGCTGACACAAGAATAAAAACACAGCACACAGTGAGAGAACAAATAAGAGCTTTGAGTGATATATAAAGATTTGTTTTAAGAATGTAATACTACAGTATTTTATTTGTTCCAAATAGGTTCTTAAAGGGAATGTGTCGCTAGAATTTTTTTTTCTTTTTTTTTTTTTTTAGTTAAACAATTATTATTTAAATGATTACACAGTCAGGAAATATTATAAATTAGATTCTAATTTATAACATTTCCATGTGCTGGTCACTAGAGGGAGCAGTTCCCAAAATTGCAGCATGGTCGATGTGGTAAAGCAAACTCATTGCTTTATGCTGCAAATTTGGAGAAGACCCACTCTCTCTAGTGTCCTCACACAATCCCCCCTCCCTTATTCTGGCTAGTGCCAGGAGAAGGAGGGGTTTGAATCTTCAAACCTCCTGCACTGTGTGCCGCCATTTTCTGAGCGACTGCACAGTGTAGGACGATTAGATACAGTGCTAGGCAGACAGTATAACACGAACATACACGAACATAATACACACATCACATACACAAACATAAATTACCTGCTCCTGCCGACGCTGCCACCTCCGCTCCTATTCCCTGCGTCTTCGCTTCCTTGAACATATGGCCGGAAGCCGCGGCCGGAAGTCGTCATCTTACTATCTGGCAGCGGCTTCCGGTCCACATGAAAATGGTGCCGGATTTCGCTCTGCTAACGAGCTTCGTTTTGGTCTGTGGGAGCGGCGCATGCGCTGTTCCCACACAGACGGCGTACGCTGCAGAGATTGGAACAGCTCCCGTTCGCATTCTCTATGGGAATGTATGTGCCATATTCCATCTCTGTATGTGTCGTTAATCGACACATACAGAGATGAAAAAAAAATGGCAGCCCCCATAGAGAGGTAAAAGTAAGAAAAAAATAAAAAGTAGAACACAAGAACACAAATAAATAGAATTTATTTTAATATCATAATAAAAGCAATATTATAAAAAAAATAAAATAATTCATGACACCTTCCCTTTAACTCCTTAACGCCGAAGGATGGATATATCCGTCCTCAGCAGCTGCTAGTTCGCACAGGAGGACGGATATATCCGTCCTGTGATGGCGCGGGTACTGACACTGTACCAACGCGATCAGCGGCAGGAGCACGGCTGTTATACACAGCCTGGCTCCTGCTGCAACTGCCGGAATAGTGACAGCGGCATCTAATGTGTTTGACAGAGGGAGGGAGCTCCCTCTGTCACCCGATCGGCGCCCCCGCAAACAAATCGCGGGTCGCCGTCGGGTTTCCATGACAGCCGGGGGTCTAACAAAGACCCCCAGGTATGTCTTCCACAACTGCCTGTTAGGCGATGCCGGAGGCATGACCTAACAGGTTGCCTGTCAGTTTTACACTGACAGGCAATAATGCTTTGGTATACGAAGTATACCAAATCATTATATATGCGATCGGCACATCGCATAGTGTAGTCCCCTGGTGGGACTTAAAAAAAAAATGTCAATCAGTTAAATAAAGTTTGTAGAAAAAAAAAATAATAATTACAGTCAAAATCAAATAAAGCTACTTTTTTTGCCCAAAAAGTGGTTTTATTCAGTAAAAGTGTCAAAACAAATCACACATACACATATAGAAAAAAATGACGGCTCTTGGAATGCGGCGATACAAAAACAAGTAATTTTTTTCTAAAAGGGTTTTTATTGTGCAAACGTAGGAAAACATATAAAACCTTTACATATTTGGTATCCCTGTAATCGTGCCGACCCATAGAATAAAGTGAACATGTTATTTACGCTGCATAGTAAACGGCGTAAATTTATAACGTGAAAATTAATGCTGGAATAGCTGCTTATTTTCAATTCTCTCCTAAAATAAAGTTAATAAAAGTTAATCAATATATTGTAAGCATCTAAAAATGGTACAATTACAAAATACAACTCGTCCCGCAAAAAACAAGACCTTATACGGCTATGTCGACGGAATAAAAAAAAAGTTACGACTCTTGGAATGCGACCATGAAAAAACAAAAAATAATCCTTGGTCATTAACGTGCAAAATGGCCCGGTCATTAGGGGTTAAATAGGTCCTATGCTCAGGTATATAAATGATCTATACCCATAGCTTATTTTACATTGTACATACATTATACTAACCATCAACATACTGATTACAGTGCATCCTGGTAACTTATTTTAATGTTTACTTCTATATTAGAAACATATAGAAACCTTAGGGGGTACATACGCCTTGAGGAAGCACTCGTAGCGAAACGCGCGTTGGGGTCATTGTGGTTGAGCGAGCTTCTCTCTCCTCCCTTTTGCTGCTATGGTTAAGGCTGGTTACTGATTTATACTCTCATGCATTGACACTTTTTCTTCTCCCCCTTTACTATTTAGAATTGTTTAAATGGGATTAGAATTCATCAGTATTTAGACCCATTTGGGGTCAATGATAGATCTTGTGTGAATTCACAATAGCCTTTCAAATGTATACATATCATCCCGCATTGTCTGTCTCGCTTCATTATACCACGTATTTTTACTAGAGTCTTGTCCTTTTATGCTTTTATAACATTGTTTGTCTTATTTGTTTAATAAATTTGTTACATTCTTATATATACATGGCTATATGCTCTGTTTTTTTCTCGGTATCGTTCATAAACATAAAGTAGGGTAATATTGAAGTGTAGCTAAACATTTGACAAACTTCTGACATGTCTACCCTCAAGCTTCCCTGTGCTGATTGGTCAGCATCAGAGACATGGAAGTTAGTTCCACCCCATTGGCTAACTACAGAAAATTAGCATATAGGGAGCCAGCACAAATAGTGGGCCATGTCTCTGGAATGGGGAGGGGGTGTTCAGGACTTAAGAAAAATAGCACTGAAATCAGGGAGACACCGCTATTCAGGTCAGTAAACCAGTAAAACTTATATGACCTAGTGACAGGTCCCCTTTCAATCTGATACTGTATCTGTACACTAAACTTTTGTATTTGTGGGTTGTATCAAATAGCTGGAAGATTTGCTGCACTCTTCTCCACCCTTCTCACAGTGCAGAACCTAACTAATTGGGCTGTGCACCCTAAGAGTACTGAATGTGCACATATAGGTCTATATGTGATGAGTGAGTTTAATATAATGAGTTTGGGTAGGTCTGTACGAAATATTTATTTAAGGTCCACAATAATATATAGTATATTTGGAATATGGTAATTGTTTTATGTGATTATTAGTTGAAATAGTTGGAATAATTTTCTTAACATTTATCAGGCCATGCCAGAGGCACTGACAGGCAGTTAGGGCATGGCCAGACGTGGCAGAATTGCTCTGGAATTCCGCTGCGGCCAGTTTCTCCATAGGTTTCCACACCTTTTAAGTTAGGTTCGTGCACACGTTGCGGAAAACTCCGCTGCGGACCATAGGCTGCGGTGCGGAATTTGGTGTCCGCAGCATACACTGGCTGTTGCGGACTCATTGCGGAATTTCTCCATTGACTTCAATGGAGATTCAAAATTCCGCAATGAAATCTGCAGATGTTATGTGTGTTGCATTGCGTATTGGTTTTACGAACATCATATTTCATCATTCTGGCTGGACCTATGTATTTCTAGGCCTATAGCCAGACTGAGGCCCCATGCATACGAACGTAAAAACGCCCGTAATCACGGGCCGTTATTACGGCACGGGCAGGCCTATAGAAGTCTATGGGGCTCCCGTAATTACGGGTGACTACGTGTGTGTGCACCCGTAATTACGGGAGCGTTGCTAGGCGACGTCAGGAGATAGTCACTGTCCAGGGTGCTGAAAGAGTTAAACGATTGGCAGTAACGGTTTCAGCACCCTGGACAGTGACTACCGATCACAATATAGATCAATGTTTAGAAAAAATAGAAGTTCATACTTACCGAGAACTCCCTGCTTCTTCCTCCAGTCCGGCCTCCCGGGATGACGTTTCAGTCCATGTGACGGCTGCAGCCAATCACAGGCTAATCCTAGGCTGCAGCGGTCACATGGACTGCCGCGTCATCCAGGGAGGTCGGGCTGGATGTCGACAGAGGGACGCGTCACCAAGACAACGGCCGGGTAAGTATGTATTTATTTTACTTTTACTAGGGAAAGGGCTGCCCCTTCTCTTTATCCTGCACTGATAGAGAGAAGGGAAGTACTCTTCACCTGAATACACAACAGCTAATCCGCATCAATTTAATGCACATTTAAGGCAAAGCCGCAACAAAATCTGCAACACAGATTATGTGCGGCATTGATGCGGACAGTGTCGGCAGAAACACGCCACGTCTGGCCATGCTCTAATGCTTTGGAATACTAAGTAATATAAACATTATACAAGTGATCAAGAGATTACAGCTTAAAGTGCCCCAGCATAACTAATAAAAAAAAGTTAAATAAAGAGTAATTAAAAAAATATATCCAAAGTAAAAATACCAAAAATACCTAAAAAAGGGATTTATTTTTTTATTTTTTTAAAAAGTGCACTGAAAAAAATAGATATGGGGTTTTGCCAATATCATAACGACTTGTAAAATAAAGATGCATGGCATTATAATAATCTCCAAAATCTATAGCAGATTTAAAAAAAGTTATTCACCCAAAAAATTCAATCAATAAATTTTATCAGTAAAGTCAAACATTAAATGATATGTACCAAAAATTTAGCATCTAAAAATACAACTCATTCAGCAAAAAACAAAACCATAATGCATACCATTCAGGCATTAGAGTGAGCTGCAGTAAAGTAGTTGTTGAAAGAACTGTTTGTATCTTTAACCCCTAATGACCGCCGATTAGCCTTTTCACGGCGGTTATTAGTGGGCTTTATTCTGATGCAATAGCCGTTTCACGGCGCTGCATCAGGATAAATAAACAGAGCAGGGAGCCGTTAAATCTCCCTGCTCTCAGCTGCTAGAGGTAACTGACGGCTTGGGGCATCCCTGCTCGAACGTGTGAGACCGATATTAGTATCGATCTCACCCGTTTAACCCCTCAGATGCGATGCTCAATAGCGTGTGCCGCATCTGAGTGGTTTTGGAGAGAGTGGAGATTCTGTGTCTTCGATGGCAGCCGGGGGCCTAATAATGCCTCTTGCATGACCTAGCAGATGCCTGTCCGTTTTAAACGGACAGGCAGTAATACACTGCAATACAAAAGTATTTCAGTGTATTATAAAAGCGATCAGATGATTGCATATTAAAGTCCCCTAGTAGGACAAGTAAAAAAAAAAAGTTGCATAAAGTTAATAGAAACAAAGTCTGAAAAAAAAATTAAAAACCCACTTTTTCCCCTTACAAAATGCTTTACTATTAAAAAAAAACAAAATAAAGCAAAAAAGTTACACATATTTAGTATTGCCGCGTCCGTAATGACCCCGACTATAAAGCTATTACATTATTTAACCCGCACGGTGAACGCCGTAAAAAATAAAATAAAAAATTATGGAAAAATTGCTGTTTTCTGTGAATTCTGACTTAAAAAAAAGTGGTAGAAAATGATCAAAAAGTCACATCTACTCCAAAATGGTACCAATAAAAACTACAAGTCGTCCCGCATTAAAAATAAAAGCCCTCATACAACTGCATCGGTGGAACAATAAAAAAAGTTATGGCTCTTCAAATATGGAGACACAAAAACAAGTAATTTTGAAAAAAAGTGTTACTGTGTAAGTAGTAAAACATACAAAATCTATACAAATTTGGTATCATTGCAATCGGAACAACATGCTGAATAAAGTTATTGTCTTATTTATACCACACGGTAAACGGCGTAGATTTAGGACGCAATAAAGAGGGGCAAAATTTCAGGTTTTCTTCTACCCCCCCCCCAAAAAAAGTTAATAAAAGTTAATCAAATAAATTATATGTACACCAAAATGGTGCTATTAAAAAATACAACTTGTCCCGCAAAAAACAAGACCTTTAACAGCTATGTCGACGCAAAAATAAAAAAGTTAGAGCTCTTCGAATGTGACGATGGAAAACGTAAAAAATGGCTTGGTCACTAGGGCCCAGAATGCAAGCAGTGGGAAGGGGGGTAAGAAGCTCCATTTAAAAAGTTTTTGTCCCTTTTGATGCAAAAGATGACTACTTAAGTGGATGAACTGGTAGAGATGGTAGATCATATAGAACAGAAAGTGGAAGATTACTCCATCACCCACAATACCCACAATCTTCATGAGGAAAAAATGTAAACAAAAACAGAAAAATAGCAGACCCAGAAGGTAGGTCAAGAAGACATAATACTAAATTCAGGCATATTGATTATCGGTCACTCCATTAGAATTTACTAAATACCCCCAACAATTAATTAAATCACTCCGGTCAACAAGTTCAGAACAAGACATCCTTAGCAACCAAGCTTATTGCCTGCCAAAACCAAAGTAAATTCCTGGCAACAAACCAAGAGATGTTTTGGCAAGAATAATATTTATTCTATATCAAAGAAGAGGTGATGCTCTCTGCTAGAAAACTTCAAAAACTACTAGATCTTTAGGCTATGTTCACACAGAGTATTTTGCAGGAGAAATATCTGCCTCAAAATTCAGTTTGGAAGTTTGAGGCAAATTTTCCTCTCCCTACACGCCGATTTTCGCGGAGTTTTCCGCGGCGTTTTTTGCCCGCGGCCATTGAGCGCCGCGGGCATAAAACACTGCGAAATACGCTTTCTCTGCCTCCCATTGAAGTTAATGGGAGGTCAGAGGCGGAAACGCCCGAAGATGAGGGCATGTCGCTTCTTTTTCCCACGAGGCAATCAATGGGAGGCATTTTCGGGCCGTTTTGATGAGTTTTGTGACGCGGTTTCCGCATCAAAAAACTCGTCAAAATACTCCGTGTGAACATAGCCTTAGGCTGCGTTCACATGGAGTTTTTTGCAGGTGGAAATTCTGCCCCAAAATTCCGTTTGGAAGTTTGAGGCACATTTTCCCCTCCCTGCACGCCGATTTTCGCTGCACGCCGATTTGCCATTGAGCGCCACGGGCATAGAACTCAGCGAAATACGCTTTCTCTGCCTCCCATTGATGTCAATGGGAGGTCAGAGGCGTAAACGCCCGAAGATAGGGAAAAAGACGCCTCCGCCTCCAATTGAAATCAATGGGAGGCATTTTCGGGCCATTTTTGATGAGTTTTGCGGCACGGTTTGTGCGTAAAAAAACTAGTAAAAAAACTCTGTGTGAACCCAGCCGTACGCTCACATAACCCTGTATACAAATTTATCTCAGGCTACAATCCAAGCGATGACAATTTTCCTGCCAATAACCACTATACTAAGAAAACAAAAAATACTTTACAGTTGGGGCTGCCCAACTAAGCTTCTTATTAACTCCTTAATACTGAAGGTGTTTTAAACCTTAACCCCTTCCCGCCGCAGCCCTTTTTCAGATTTTCATTTTAGTTTCCCCCCCCCACCTTCCAAAAGCCATAACGTCTTTATTTTTCCGTCTATATAGTCCTATGAGGGCTTGATTTTTGCGGGACGAGTTGTAGTTTTTCGTAGCACCATTTATTTTGCCATATAATGTACTAGGAAACAGGAAAAATAATTATTTGTGGGGTAGAAAATGA
This sequence comes from Rhinoderma darwinii, assembly GCF_050947455.1. Lineage (NCBI taxonomy): Eukaryota > Metazoa > Chordata > Amphibia > Anura > Rhinodermatidae > Rhinoderma > Rhinoderma darwinii. The sequence goes on from NC_134687.1 coordinate 196,291,647, forward strand.
AAAAAACAGCGATTCCTCCATGTTTTTTTGCGCGCCGTTTTTACGGAATTCACTGTGCAATTAAAACAACATGTTAACTTTACTCTGTGGGTCAATACGATTACGGCGATACCAAATATATATAGTTTTTTCTATATTTTACTACTTTTACAAGTAAAAACCTAAGTGTAAAAAAGAAAATTTATTTTCTGTCGCCAAATTCCGAGAGCCATAACTTTTTTATTTTTCCGTCGATTAAGTGGTTATTTTTTGCGGGATAAGCTGTCGTTTTTAATACCATTTTGGTGTACATGCGACGGTTTGATCATTTTTTATTTCATTTTTTGTGGGAGATTAGATGACCAAAAAATAGAGATTCTGGCGTTTACATTTTTTATTTTTTTTTACGGCGTTCAACGTGCGGGTTAAATAAAGATATATTGCAATAATTCTGACTTTTACGGACGCAGCGATACAAATTATGTTTATTTATTTATTTTTTTACTATGCTCTAGGGGGGAAATGGGAAAAGGGGGGTTTTTTGAACTTTTAATTTTAATTTTATTTTTTTACACAAAAAAAAACTTTATTTAACTGATTTTTACTTTTTTTATTAGTCCCCCTAGGGGACTTCAACCAGCGATTGTTAGATCGCTTGCACGATATACTGCAACACTAATGTACTGCAGTATATTGTGATTCTGAGAGGCAACTATTAAGCCCCGACGGAGGCAGGGCTTAATAGGTGCACAAAGATGGTGGACTTGGGGGCCTTCATTAGGCCCCCAGGCAGCCATAGCAACTATCACCCCCCGCGATTGCATTTCGGGGGGCGCGGTGAGCTGTTAGAGGGGGTCTCCCCCTCTTTCTAATGATTTAAATGCTGCAGTCACTATTGACCGCAGCATTTAACGAGTTAAACGAGTAACAAACAGCCGACACCGTCATCGTATGGAGGGGGTTCATTCCGTGAGCCCGTTCCATACTTCCCCTACCCGACTTTGGCGCATGGATACGTCAAATGTCGGGAAGGGGTTAATGACCAAGCAATTGTTTATGTTTTTCCATCGTCACATTCAAAGAGCTATAACTTTTTTATTTTTCCCTCGACATAGCTGTATAAGGACTTTGTTGTTTGTGGGACAAGTTGTATTTTTTAATAGCACCATTTTGGGGTACACATAATTTATTGATTAACTTTTATTAACTTTTTTGGAGGGGTAATAGGAAAAAAACCTGAAATTTTGCCACTCTTTTTTGTGTCTTACATTTACGCTGTTTACCAGGAAATAATGGAATCGTTTTATAGTTGGAATCGTTACAGAAGTGGCAATACCAAATATGTGTAACTTTTTACTTTTCTCATAATAAAGTATTTTGTAAGGGGAAAAAGTGGGTTTTTAATTTTTTTTTACTTGAGACTTTTATTTATTTATTTATTACAAACTTCATTAAACTTTTTTTTAACTTTTTTTTTAGTCCCACTAGGGGACTTTACTGTGCAATCTTTTGATCTCCTTTATAATAAACTGCAATAATTCTGTATTGCAGTGTATTATGCCTGAAAGTGTAAAACTGACAGGAATCTGTTAGTCCATTCCTCTGGCATGGCCTAACAGGCATTTACTAAAGGCAGACCTGGGGGCCTTTGTTAGGCCCCCAGGCTGCCATAGAAACCATCTGAACACCGCGATCACTTTTGACTAACGCATCCGAGGGGTTAAACATGATCGCAGAACACTGCTAGTGGCAGTGGCCTTGGCTTCAGGAGCACCCCGCCTAATGTGGGAAAACTTCTTCTGAAGTGCCGACGTGATAAGGCGGCGCTTCAGAAGAACTACCCAGAGAGGCCGACATAGAAACACTCTACGCCGGTAGTTAAGGAGTTAGTAAATCAGGGATAAGACATGTGCCCTGCAACGCAGAAGACAGATACAATGGCTAAAGCAGGTGGGCCTTCTTCTACCATTAATAAATCTCAAAAATCCTACAGGTCCAAAATGGACAACCTACCTTTGCAAGATCGTAGCATTCAATTTTATTAGCTGTTATGGCTTAACTTGGCTCTAAGTCAGCAAATAGAATTTTCTTCCACACCAACCAGCCTATATGTCTGCACACACTTTTCATACTAGGCTCTTACTGTGTGCCTTGATTGTTTGGTTTATGTTGTTTGTTTTTCCCCTTTTACCATCTTTTTTCTAGGTGCTTTGCAGCAGTAAAGGGGTTGTGCCATTAAAAGAAATGGCCATAAATAAACTCAATATACATTTTAGAGTAACTTTGTAAAGTATTGTTATTTAAAAAAATAAATCCTCTCAGAAATATGGCAATTATCTGCTTGTAATAGCATCCCCTGGTGTTCAAATGTATAGGTCCCTGCACCTAGTTCTAGTAAAGCTCCACTAGACCTGCAGTTTCTGCTCTTATTAGTGAAACATACAGAGAAAGAAAACCCAGTATGGGCAGTAAGAGGTATACAGACTGCAAGCAGAAAGGAAAACCCATTAGATAAGCACTTCACTGCTTGTGCTGAACGATAGTCCTTATCTGTGTCCCTGATAAGGAAGAAAGCAGCACAGACTGGTGAGGAGGTTATATAATGGCTTTAACCCTTAGTGCTTGAAGTCTGCAAACTCTGAGATGTAGAAGTAAGGCATATGTCTAGCCTTAAATATATGCCTGTTTTTCTCACTGTATTGTACTATGCATGCACATCTAACATTCTGACATTCTCTAGAATGACATGCAGAGACCTATACATTTAAACACGAGGGAGTGGTATTACAAGGAAATGATTACCATATTTCTGCAAGGATTTTTTTTTTTAATAACAATACTGTACAAAGTTACTCTAAAATGTATACTCAGTTTATATATTGCCATTTATGTCCCAACCCCTTTAAGTCCAAACTCCACATCAATATTCAGACCCCTCCCTCTACAAATCAGATGACAAAGTATCTTAACATAAGGTTCCCACTAGACTATTTTGCCTTATTGCCTTTAAAGCTTATTACTAAGGAAGAATAGGGACTTAACTCACTTTACAAAATATCTCAATTAACCCCTTGCAGTCACAGCCATTTTTTGTTTTTTATTTTAATTTTTCACTCCCCGCCTCCCATGAGCAATAACTTTTTTATTTTTTTATCAATGGAGTGGTGTGAGGGTTTGTTTTTTTGCAGGAGGAGTTTTCGTTTCTATTGATGCTATTTAAAGTACCATATAATGTACTGGGAGACTGAAAAAAAATTCTATGTGGTGTGGAATTGGAAAAAACTGTGATTCCTCCATTTTTTGAGGGGTTTAGTTTCTACGTCTTTCAACGTGAGGTAAAAACAACAAATTACCTTTATTCCACTGGTTAATACGATTATGACGATACCAAATTGATATCGTTTTTAATGTTGTTAAAAAAAAAAAAATTGGTGTCGCCACATTCCGAAACCCATAACTTTTTTTAATTTTATCATTAATTGAGGAGTGTGAGGGAATATTTTTTGTGGCACTGGCTGTGGTTTTTATTGGCATAATTTTTTGGTACATGAGTTTTTGATTGCTTTCTATAAAAAAATGTTTACAACTAAGTTGACTAAAAGACAGCGATTTTGCAGTTTTATATATATATATATATATACATATTATTTATTTATTTATTTTATTTCCGACAATCACCATGCGAGTTAAGGACTTTGACAGAGGCAGCGATATAAATTATTTTTGTTTTTTTATTTTTTACATTACTTTAGAGAAAAAATGGGAAAAGTTTTTTTTTTTAACTTTTAATATTTTTTTTCACTACTGAAAACTTTATTTCATTTTTTTACTACACTCTTTATTAGTTCACTTAAGGGACTTGAAGCAGCGATCATCAGATCGCTGGTTCATTACACTGCAATACTAATGTATTGAAGTGTTTAGTCACCAGTGGCTCGGCTTAACAGAGGCACAGTGAAGGCAGACCTGGGGGCCTTTATTAGGCCCCTCGGGCTGCCATGACAAGCATCGGCACCCTGCGATCACCCCCTCTTTCTAACAGATTAAATGGCAGGGTCTTGATTGACTGCGACATTTAAGTGGTTAAAAGGCCAGGAACAACGCGATCGCTGTTCTTGGCCATTAGTGCAGGGTGTCAGCTGGAGCCGGCTCACCGCGTGAGCCCACTCCATACTTCTCCTCTCATACTGCACCAGGATATACCGGCACGTCCTGGTATGTGAAGGGGTTAAGGAAAGATGTCCCCCACTCTAATATAAACATCATATGCGCATATGAGACCCAACTGTTACCCTTAGACACCCAGAGAACTAAAGGGTAACCAAAGTCATAGTGACATGTCAAAAGTTTTGATTGGTGGGGGTTCGAGCACTGAGACCCCCACCAATCGCTAAAACGAAGCTGCAGAAGCGCTCATGTGAGCGTTGAGCCGCATACTTTCTGTTCGGCTTTTTCTGGAAACCGATGTAGCGGTGTACGGGCTCAATAAAAAGTCTACACTGTGTTCCAAATTATTATCCGCATTGGATTTAAGTGTCATAAACATTTAATTATTAGTTTTTCAATTAAACTCATGGATGGTATTGTGTCTTAGGGCTCTTTGGATCATTGTAATCAATCTCAGACACCTGTGATAATTAGTTTTCCGGGTGTGCCCAATCAAAGGAAAACTACTTAAGAAGGACGTTCCACATTATTAAGCAGGCCACAGGTTTCAAGCAATATGGGGGAAAAAAAGGATCTCTCTGCTGCCGAAAAGCGTGAAATAGTGCAATACCTTGGACAAGGTATGAAAACATTGGATATTTCAAGAAAACTTAAGCGTGATCATCGTACTTTGAAAAGATTTGTGGCTGATTCAGAGCATAGACGGGTTCGTTCAGATAAAGGCATAATGAGGAAGGTTTCTGCCAGACAAACTAATAGGATTAGGAGAGCAAGTGCTAAAATGCCATTGTATGGGGAATACAATTATTTACTAAAACAGACAAGTCAGTAGAGGTGTCAGGATGGTGTCAGGAGAGGTGAAAGGTCTCTCTAGGGAAAGATTGTATTTATGCAATTTAAACAGAAATTGTAATGCACTGTAGACAATTCAAATGAACCTAAAACAGTTACAATACACAATTCATTCTGTCCACTATCTAATCCTAAGGCTATGTTCACACAGAGTTTTTTGACTAGTTTTTTGACGCGGAAACCGCGCCAAAAAACTTGTCAAAAACGGCCCGAAGATGCCTCCCATTGATTTCAATGGGAGGTGGAGGCGTCTTTTTCCCGCGAGCGGTAAAACCGCCTCGCGGGAAAAAGAAGCGACATGTCCTATCATCGGGCGTTTACGCCTCTGACCTCCCATTGACATCAATGGGAGGCAGAAAAGCGTATTCGTGGCGTTTTATGCCCGCGGTGCTCAATGGCCGTGGGCAAAAAACACCACGAAAAACGCCACAAAAATCGGCGTGCAGGGAGAGGAAAATCTGCCTCAAACTTCCAAACGGAATTTTGAGGCAAAAAACTCAGTGTGAACATAGCCTAAAAGTAAATAATTTTAAAGCGACCCTCCAGTCTCAGGACAAAATTATAAATATGATGGTGTATATCGAGTAAATAATACCTGGTGCCCTCTAGTTGTGCCCCTTTCTATTGTCTCAAAATGGCCACAGCGCGTCACAGACTGAGTCTAAGACACTCCCTCTGTTTTCACGGATTGGACAAACCTCCTCACATGAGCAGCTCTGGCCAATCCGACAACAGTGGGCCCGACTCAGACTCGTACTTTAAGAAGTGCTGCAGCCACTTGGGGACAGCACAGAGGGGACTCTAAAATGGTGAATCCATGACAGAGGGGCAAAACTGGAGGTATTATTAGCACCAGTTATTATTACTTCATATACACCATCATATTTAAAATGTTGTCCCGGGACTGGAGGGTCGATTTAAGTCTTTAAAGGGATCCTGTCATCAACATCTTACCTGTTAAACTCGCCGGACCCCTCAATGGCCGCAGCTGTCCAGAGTTCGTTCCTATTCTCTTCTTTCCTGAAGTCCTCCTCTGTCAGTAAATATAGTCGTTTAAACTTTTCCCGCCTTTTATGGTAATTATTTTTCCCTCTGGGATGCAGCTTCCTAACCACACCCACTGCCACCACCTGTCCGGCCCTGACTGGCTAAGGAGCTGTCAATCAAAAAGAAGGAGGTGGAGTCCACTCTGAGACGCTGGAGGAATGAAAACCTGACTGTTTTCAGATGAAGATATGACTCTTTTCTGCTCATTTGCATACGGTGCGGGACCACTGAAAAACGGAATACTAAAGCTACAGAGCTTACTTAGAACATATTTATAGCTTAGATGACAATGATTTTTCACCCACTTTCACCAGGTATTGCTGGCTTTATAGCTAAAATGCTGGTGACAGGTTCCCTTTAAGTTTCATGTATTTAATTTTAGTTGAATTAATTAGACTTAAGTCTGTAGAAGACAAAATAATGTGTTTGTTTGTTTGTTTGTTTGTTTGTTTGTTTGTTTGTTTTATCTATTCATTTTCTATTTTTAAAAACTTTACCAGCTGGAATTTTTCATGTTTTTATTAAATGTGAATAGCCACATAAGTAGTAAAACAAAAACACCATCAAAAATAAAAAACATATGTTTATAATAAAAACCTGATTTGAATTATTTGATTTTCCGATGATACATTCCCTTAGATGATCCCTGAAACACCTTTAGGGTATGTGCACACACACTAATTACGGCCGTAATTGGCCGCAAGTACCGGACCGAACACAGTGCAGGGAGCCGGGCTCCTAGCATCATACTTATGTACGATGCTAGGAGTCCCTGCCTCGCTGCAGGACAACTGTCCCGTACTGAAAACATGATTACAGTACGGGACAGTTGTCCTGCAGCGAGGCAGGGACTCCTAGCATCGTACATAAGTATGATGCTAGGAGCCCGGCTCCCTGCACTGTGTTCGGTCCGGTACTTGCGGCCGAAATACGTCCGTCAATTACGGACGTAATTAGTGTGTGTGCACATACCCTTAGATGGCGGTCATTATTGGACCTTATTTTTGAACACCACCCTTTTACAGCGATTTAGAACATGATTGGTCCATTGGTCTCAGGATCACATAATCACTGGAAGCCAGGTCACGTGGCAAAACTGCTTGTTCATTCCAGATCCAATACTGCCCAGATTGTGAGAACTGTCATTTTCAGGGCCTTTTTTTTTTCACCTGTAAGGCATTATTCACATGAGCGTATTTCACGTCCGTGTTACGCGCATTAAAAAAACGCACATCACACGGACCTATGCAATTCAATGGGGCCATTCAGACATTCAGTGTTATTCACGCAGCGTGTGTCCGCTACGTGAAAGTCACTGCATGTCCTATACTTGTGCGTTGTTTGCGCATCACGCACCCATTGAAATCAATGGGTGCGTGAAAATCACGGACAGCACACGGACGCACATCTGTGTGCCATGCGTTTTTAACGCAACAGTTGCTAAAAAATGATGAGAAAAAGAAAACCACCTCCTTCAATTTATTTTGCTGACGTAAAAAACGCGTGATATACGGATGACATATGCGCGTAAAAAATGCAAACACACATCGTACACGGATGTCACATGGAACTGCAACACAGGAAAAACGCTGTGTTTTTTTATGCGCGCAAAATGGACACGTTCGTGTGAATAAGGCCTTACTGGAACTGCTGTGGCAGCTCCAATTATAGGAATACAGTGTTTTAAAAGAAACTTTTTTTCTGACCCTTTGGGGAACACATATAGTTACATAGTCACATAGTTAGTACGGTTGAAAAGAGACAAAAAATGTCCATCAAGTTCAACCAAGGGATGGGAAAAGGGAAGGGATGAAACAAAAATTTGACACATTCACATAGGAGCTGATATTTATTCGTTCTAGGAAATTATCTAAGCCTTTTTTTAAAGCCATTTACTGTCCCTGCGGTGACCAGCTCCAGTGGTAGGCTATTCCATAGATTCACAGTTCTCACAGTAAGGCCCTGTTCACACTGAGTTTTTTGACGAGTTTTGTTGGCGTGGAAACCGCTCCACAAAACTCATCAAAAACCGCTCGAAAATGCCTCCCATTGATTTCAATGGGAGGCGGACGAGTTTTTTTTACCGCGAGCGGTAAAACCACGTCGCAGGAAAGAGAAGCGACATGACCCATCTTGAGGCGGTTTCCGTCTCCAAAACCCCAATTCAATCAGAAACGGGAAAAAGTGTTTTGACGAGTTTTTGTCAAACCACTGTGCAAAAAACGTCTGGAGCAGTTTTTGCAGGAGGAATTTTCCTCCTGCAAAAAACTCTGTGTGAACATAGCCTAAAGAAGGCTTGTCGTCTCTGCAGGTTGAACCTTTTTTTACTCCAGACGGAGTTAGCTCCCACTTGTCTCTTGAGAAGATTTTATATGGAACAGGTTTTCACTATATTTCTTGTATGGGCCATTCATATTTATATGAGTTAATCATGTCCCCCCTTAGTCGTCTCTTTTCAAGATTTAATTATTTTAATCTTTCCTCATAGCTTAGTTTCTCCATGCCCCTTATTAGTTTAGTTGCTCTTCTTTTTTTTTTTTGCCCCACTCCAGGGCATCCTTTCCATGAACTGGAGTCCAGAACCGAACTGCATATTCTAGATGAGGCCGCACTAATGCCTTGTAAAGAGGTAATATTATATCCCTGTCCCGCGAGTCCATGCGTCTTTTAATACATGACAATATCTTACTGGCCTTAGAAGCAGCTGATTGACATTGCATGATGTTATTTAGTTTATGATTTACAAGTACACCCAGATCCTTCTCACCAAATGACTCTCCCAGTGTAGGTCCTCCTAGGACATATGATGCATGCAGGTTGTTCGTACCCAGATGCATAACTTTACATTTATTCACGTTGAATCTCATCTGCCAAGTGGAAGCCCAAACACTCAGTCTATTCAAATCAGTTTGCAATTTACGAACATCTTCCATACAGGGGTGAACCTAGCCCCTCTGCTGCCTGAGGCGAACTATAAAAAGGCGCCCCCCCCCCCCAAAATCTATCGGACTTTTCAAATTACTAGCTTTACACAGACACGCAACATATAAATTTTTTAAATAGGAAAACATTTGATGTTTATTTGTTAGTCCCTGTTCACATGGAGTATTTTGACGAGTTTTTTGTGCGCGGAAACCGCTCCGCAAAACTCGTCAAAAACCAGCTGAAAATGCCTCCCGAGAAAGAAGGGACATGCCCCATCTTCACGCGTTTACACCTCTGACCTCCCATTGACATCGCTGAGTTTTTTGCTCGTAGCACTCAATGGGCGCAAGCGAAAAACGCAGCGAAAAACGCAGCGAAAAACGCGGCAAACGACGTGCAGGAAGGGACAAAATCTGCCTCAAAATCTCTAACTGAATTTTCAGGCAGAATTTTCCTCCTGCAAAAAACTCAGTGTGAACATAGCCTTAAAGTGCTGTTTGAAGTATGGAAAATATTTAAAGAATTCTTCTTACTGCCAATCAGTGCAGTGCAAATAGTACAGTCTGCCCTGCACTGCCCCATATCTCTCCTCGGCAGCCAGTCTCATTTGCGGCGTCACTCTCTGCAATTACATTCAGGATAGTCCAGGACGGATCGCGCTTAGCGCTGTTTTGAAGCGGCACGTCCTGGGCTGGTTTCTTTGCTCTACCTGCTGTATTGTTGTGGTCTGCCTGTGCTAGCTCGATGCAAGTGGTGGATTAATATGATCTTAGGCCCTGTGCGGTGCACAAGTTATGGGCCCTCATACCACACGTAAGTATCACCTACATGTCAAAGTACATCACATGCCACTCTGCGGACTGTCTCTTAGCCTGATCATCTGCTGCCACACTCACACTTCCCCACAGCCCCCACCACAGTAATTAACATAGATTGTAAGACCAACATTACCAATAATACTGCCATACTGTTACTGAATAATACCCCCATACTGTTACTGAATAATACCCCCATACTGTTACTGAATAATACCCCCATACTGTTACTGAATAATACCCCATACTGTTACTGAATAATACCTCCATACTGTTACTGAATAATACCACCATACTTTTACTGAATAATACCACCATACTGTTACTGAATAAAATCCCCATACTGTTACTGAATAATACCTCCATACAGTTACTGAATAATACCTCCATACTGTTACTGAATAATACCTCCATACTGTTACTGAATAATACTTCCATACTGTTACTGAATAATATCCCCATACTGTTACTGAATAATACCTCCATACTGTTACTGAATAATACCTCCATACTGTTACTGAATAATACCTCCATACTGTTACTGAATAATATCCCCATACAGTTACTGAATAATACCTCCATACTGTTACTGAATAATACCTCCATACTGTTACTGAATAATACCCCCATACTGTTACTGAATAATACCCCCATACTGTTACTGAATAATACCCCCATACTGATACTGAATAATACCCCCATACTGTTACTGAATAATACCTCCATACTGTTACTGAATAATACCCCCATACTGTTACTGAATAATACCTCCATACTGTTACTGAATAATACCCCCATACTGTTACTGAATAATACCCCATACTGTTACTGAATAATACCCCCATAGTGTTACTGAATAATACCACCACACCATAACCACATAGTGACTGAATAATACCCCCATGTACTGTGTGTGTGTATATATATATATATATATATATATATATATATATATATATATATAATGCTGCCATATATTGTACATATAGAGTCCAACATATGCTGTAAGTATAATTAATCAAATCACTTTATACTCTGTACATTATATAGCGGTGTTATAGGTGTGTACACATAATACCACTACATATTGTTTGTATAAAAAATACTGCTATAACTGTAGACATATAGTACCATTATATTCACTGCACACCTATTATACTGCTATATACTACACTCACATATAATACCGCTATATACTGCATACACCTATAATCAGGGGCATAGGTAAAGGCTCATGGGCCCCGATGCAAAAGTTCTTATTGGGTCCCCCATACCCACAAACTTCTCATGGCCGACAGTCCGCAGCTTTCAGTTGCGTCGCTGGGTCTCCTAAGTGACCCAACAATGCAGCACTAGCAGCCGGGGCGTCACTAAGGACTTAAAATGTCAGGGGAAATAGCCCCAATACATATGTGTCTGCCCAAAAAAATGTGTGTGTGTGTGTATAGCACTACGGCCCTTTAAACTATGGATAGGATACATTGGCTCAGCAGACAGTATCACACATGATAGGATTAGATACAATGGCTCAGCAGACAGTATTAGACATGATAGGATTAGATACACAGCTCAGCAGACAGTATCACACATGATGGGATTAGATATAAGGCCCAGCAGAGTATCACACATGATAGGATTAGATACACAGCTCAGCAGACAGCATCACACATGATAGGATTAGATATAAGGCCCAGCAGAGTTTCACACATGATGGGCTTAGATACACAGCTCAGCAGACAATATCACACATGATAGGATTAGATACAGTGGCTCAGCAGACAGTATCACACATGATAGGATTAGATACAGTGGCTCAGCAGACAGTATCACACATGATAGGATTAGATACAGTGGCTCAGCAGACAATATCACACATGATAGGATTAGATACAGTGGCTCAGCAGACAGTATCACACATTATAGGATTAGATACACAGCTCAGCAGACAGTATCACACATGATAGGATTAGATACAGGACTCAGCTCGCTAACATTGCGGCTCCAGCGCTGGACCCAGGAAAGGTAAGAATAATAATTGTTTTGCTTTTTTGTGTTTCTAATTATTTTTGTGTGTTTGTGTTCTTTTACAGGTTCGGTTGTTGAACTTCGGATTCGAGGACAATTTCAATGACAGCGTTTTTTTATTCTCAATAAAATGGTTAATGAGGGTTGTGTTTTTTTATTTCAATAAAATATTTTTTCTATGTGCTTGTACTTTTTTAAACTTTATTATTACCGCCTTAGTAATGGCCGCTGGCTGATTGACAACCTCCATTACTAAGGCGGGGCTTAAATAGGCTCTGTCACCAGATTCTCAAATCCCTATCTCCTATTGCATGTGATCGGTGCTGCAATGTAGATAACAGCAACGTTTGTTTTTTAAAAAACGTTCATTTTTGCCCAAGTTATGAGCAATTTTATATATATGCAAATGAGCTTTGAAATGGACAATTGGGCGTTTTTTTTTTCGTTATGTCCAACTGGGCGTGTATTGTGTTTTTAACTGGGCGTGTATTGTGTTTTTAACTGGGCGTGTTTATGTGTATGACGCTGACCAATCAGTGACCAGTCAGCGTCATACACTCCTCAACATCTGCAAGCTCCTCTCCTGAAATATTCTGTGCTGCTGTGAACTCTGCTCTTACCATTACGTAGCTCTCAGTCTGTTACCTCTCCTCCACTCCTGTCCTCAATAACACCTTCACATGATTGGCAAGTCACCACCCCGCACAAGATCCGCACGCTCATCTCCTGAAATACTCTGTGCTGCCTTAAACTCTGTGGACAGGTCAGGATCCTGTTTTTTTTTAAATGCTGCTGGGGAACCCGCCCGATCCACTGTATAAGGCTGCGCCTCCATCCTCTTCTGCCCCAGTCACTTATTCCCAAGCACTGTAAACTTTCAGATTGGTTGCGCTGTGAATATTCGGAGAACGTGATTGGTTTATGTGCAGGGTAATGAACATACAGACAAGCAGTAGAAGACTGAATTCAATTAAATGCTCAGCCCTTAGTCAGTCTTCTACTGCTTGTCTGTATGTTCATTACCCTGCACATAAACCAATCACGTTCTCCGAATATTCACAGCGCAACCAATCTGAAAGTTTACAGTGCTTGGGAATAAGTGACTGGGGCAGAAGAGGATGGAGACGCAGCCTTATATAGTGGATCGAGCGGGTTCCCCAGCAGCATTTTAAAAAAAACAGGATCCTGACCTGTCGACAGAGTTTAAGGCAGCACAGAGTATTTCCGGAGATGAGCGTGCGGATCTTGTGCGGGGTGGTGACTTGCCAATCATGTGAAGGTGTTATTGAGGACAGGAGTGGAGGAAACAGACTGAGAGCTACGTAATGGTAAGAGCAGAGTTCACAGCAGCACAGAATATTTCAGGAGAGGAGCGTGCAGATGTTGAGGAGTGCATGACGCTGACTGGTCACTGATTGGTCAGCGTCATACACATAAACACGCCCAGTTAAAAACACAATACACGCCCAGTTGGACATAACGAAAAAAACCACGCCCAGTTGTCCATTTCAAAGCTCATTTGCATATATATATAAAATAGCTCATAACTTGGCCAAAAATGAACGTTTTTTAAAGAAAAAACGTTACTGTTTTCTACGTTGCAACGCCGATCCCATGCAATAGGAGATAGGGATTTGAGAATCTGGTGACAGAGCCTCTTTAATGTTAGCAGGTGCAGAGGCTAACACTAACCCCCATTATTACCCCGGTACCCACCGCCACCAGGGGTACTGGGAAGAGCCGGGTACGAACCAGTACCCGACCATCTGCAGTGATGGCCAGACACCGGGGCGGCCGCAGGCTGGTAGTATTAGGCTGGGGAAGGCCAAAAACAGTGGCCCCTACCACCCTGGTAATGCTGCCTGCTGCTGCTGTGTTGTATCTGGCTGGTTATGAAAATTAGGGGGGACCCCACATCGTTCTTTCCAATTATTTTGTATTTTTTTTTTTAAATGACGTGGGGTCCCCCCCATTTTTCATAACCAGCCAGATATAATAAAGCAGCAGCAGCCTAGCATTACCAGGGTGGGAAGGGCCACTGTATAAGGCCTTCCATAGCCTGCAGCCGCCCCATTGCCCGACCATCACTACAGATGGTCAGGTACTGGATCGTACCCGGCTCTTCCCAGCACCCCTGGTGGCGGTGGGTACCGGGGTAATAAAGAGGGTTAGTGTTCGCCTCTGCACCGGCTAACACTAAGCCCCGCCTTAGCAATGGACGCTGTCAATCAGCCGGCAGCCATTACTAAAGCGGTAGTAATAAAGTTTAAAAAAAACACAAAGACGTAGAAAAAATATTTTATTGAAATAAAAATAAACCACACAACCCTCATTAACCATTTTATTGATAATAAAAACAGCCGTCATCGAAGTGGTCCTGGAATCTAAAATCTTGTGTAAGAAAACACACAAAAAACGATTAGTAACACGTGTTAGGCTTAGATACAGGGCCCATGTGTGATACTGTCTGTGGGACCCTGTACCTAAGCCTACCACAAGGTAGGCTTATATACAGGGTCAGGCAGACAGTAATCTTATACAGTAATACAGGGCCCATCAGACAGGATCACACATGGGCCATGTATCTAAGCCTACCATGTGATTGGCTTAGATACAGGGCCCAGCAGACAGCATCACACAATCTGTGATCCTGTCTCATGGGCCCTCTAAGCCTGCTACATCGTAGGCTTAAAGGACTTGTCCAGTCCCTAAACATTGATGGCCTATCCTCAGGATAGGCCATCAATAGCTGATGTGTCGTTGTCCGTCTCCCGGGACCCGCCAATCAGCAGTTTTGAAGGGGCCGCAGCACTTGTATGAGAGCTGCTTCCCCTTCATTTCCCTTACTCGCTCACACTGTGAATCGCCGACACCGATTCACAATGTGACCGGAATGAAGTGACCGGAATGAAGGGGAAGCAGCTCTCGTACAAACACTGCGGCCCCTTCAAAACAGCTTCAGCAGACAGGGATATTAATCTTACTCTCCTCTTCAGCCGCGGAGGAAGCTCTGTCCTAACTCTATCCAGGATCACGATGTTGTGTGCGGTGAATAGCGCTGTGACGTCATGTGCTGCGCACAGCGCTTGACGTCAGGACCTCCACTGCGCTCCGGAACCAGGAGGGTAAGTACCGTCAGTCACTATAGTAACAGGGGCCCGCGGCCCGAGTTACTATAGTAACTTTTTATTGATGTGGTGCGGGGGGCTGCGGGCCCCCTGGCTTCGGGGCCCGGTCGCAATTGCGACCGCTGCGACCCCTACAGCTACGCCACTGCCTATTATATTGCAACATACACTACGCACAATACTACTACACAGTCTATACACACACAATACCAGTATATACACTATATACTCTACACATCAGTTTTCCCACTATTTACACAAAAGCACAGCAAAAACAGTTTCTAAATTATTGCTGCAAAACTACAATGTGTGAATGACCTTACAGTATCATATGTACACGAGAATCATATATATCCACATACACACAGAATATATATACATATACATATATATATATATATATATATATATATATATAACACACATTTACACACTCCTACACACACTTACCTTCTATGTAGGATCTCTAATGCAGACAGTCTCATATATAGACGAGAATCATATATATATATATATATATATATATATATATATATACACACACACACACACACACACACACACACACACACACACACACACACACACACACACACACAAACAAACAAACATTTACACACTCATACACACACTTACCTTCTATGTGGGATCTCTCATGCAGTCTCTTGAAGCAGCAGGGGCATCCCAGGACAGCAGATATAACCAGCTGCAGAAGGAGCTGGTCTGTTAGACAAATAGGGGGACACAGCACACGAGAGGAGGGGGGCAGAGGAGAGGGGGGGCACAGGAGACACAGAAGAGTGACACAGGAGAGAAGGGGACACTGGAGGGGGACACTGGAGGGGGGCACAGGAGAGTGACACAGGGGAGTGACACAGGGGAGGACTAGACACGGAGCTTCCTCTGTGCAGACGCTGAGGCTGTGAACTCCCCCCTGCCCCTCTTCTCTGCACCGACTGCTTCAGACGAAAGGGAGAGCGAGGGAGAGGACGTAGTTTGTTTGCACAGCAGTCTCACCTCATTCGTTTGGTCACTTGCTTGAGGAGACGACCGCTCCTCCTGCAAACCTGCTCCTCTCTGGTGGCGTGTGCTTCATACAGCGTCAGAGAGGAGCAGGAGTGTTCTCACAGACGGGCACGTCTGCTAAGTAAAATAATCCCCCTCCCCGGTCCAGTCAGTCTCTGTCTCAAAATGCCGCCCCCCACTTTCAGCTGGGCTGCGCCGCCTGAGGCTGTCGGCTCACATTGCCTCATGGTAGATGCGGCACTGCTTCCATAGACTGAACAATACTACATAGCTTGGTGTCATCTGCAAATATAGAAATAGTGCTATTAATCCCATCCTTTATATCATTAATAAATAAGTTGAATAATAGTTGTCCCGGCACGGAACCCTGGGGTACGCACATGGCCGCCAACAGGGCAGTACTGGCGGTACTGCTGTCAGGGGCCCGGTCATAAACTTGAAAAAATGGGGGCACGTGCTCCAATGCTGGAATTCATTTGCTCACGGGCCCTTATGATTTCACTTTGGTGAAAGGAACAGGTCCCATACCGAGCCGGGGCCCGTTCTTTGCATCAAAGTAAAATCATACGGGCCCGCTGTTCACAAAGTGCCCACCCCTCCTCCACAGCGGCGTGACAGCGCGTGTGGAGTAGAAAAGCAGGGGAGATGTCATGAAGGCAGAGCGAGGTTTGCATGCAGTGGAGGCATCACACAGCAGCAGCAGAAGACTTCTGACACTGTGAGTACAGTACGTGATGTCTGTGTCAGTATGTGATGTCTGTCAGGCTGGTGCTGCTCGGAGCCTCCTCACATCACACCCCCCCAATAAAAAGCAATGTTACCATGTCGGCACTATACCCTCTGAGCTCTGCTTCATGTATCACCAGAAGCAGTTCTTAAAGGAACAGTGTCACCACAAAAAAAAAATTCATGTCAGTTTAATGTTAGTGTTTTATTAAAAACGTTTTTATTTATTTGTGTGTTTGTGTGTTACTTTTTTCTATTTTTTCACTTTTTCTTCCCTATGGGGGCTGCTATTTTTTTTTCCATTTCTGTATGTGTCGATTAACGACACATACAGACATGGAATACGGCAGCCACAGTCCCATAGGGACTGCGAACGGGTCCCGTCCCATCCACTTCTGTGTACGCCGTCTGTGTGGGAACTGCGCATGCGCCGCTCCCACACAGTCCAATTTGAAATGCGCGCCGTCCGGCGCCATTTTCCTGTGGACCGGAAGTCACGGCCGGACAGTAAGATTACTACTTCCGGTCGCGGCTTCCGGACTTGTGCACTTGGACCAGCGGCAGCAGACGGAGCGGACGGGCCGGAGGGAGCCGCAGCGGCAGGAGCAGGTAAGAGAGTTCTAT
The DNA here is from genome assembly GCF_050947455.1 of Rhinoderma darwinii. Lineage (NCBI taxonomy): Eukaryota > Metazoa > Chordata > Amphibia > Anura > Rhinodermatidae > Rhinoderma > Rhinoderma darwinii. The sequence continues at coordinate 196,308,961 of NC_134687.1, forward strand.
GTATGTTCGTGTTTGTGTGTGTTTACTACTGTATGTAAACCTACTACACTGTGTGTTAGCTCAAAAAATGGCGACACACAGTGTAGGAGGTTAGACCGTTCAATCCCCTCGTTTATCCCGGCACTAGCCAGGATAAAGGAGGGGGGGATTCTCAGAGCTCACTAGAGCGAGTGCTTTTTTCCCAATTTTGCAGCAAAAAGCAATGTGGTTGCTTTACCACATGCAATGCTGCAATTTTGGGAATAGCTCCATCTAGTGACCAGCAATGGGAAATATTATAAATTAGAATCTAATTTATAATATTTCCTGACTCGTGAAAAAAATAAAAAAAATTTGAACAATGTTTAATCACCTACACACTAAATGTTTAATTAAAAAAAAAACAAAAACATGTTTTGCTGGCAACACATTCCCTTTAACTCTTATCTCCTGTGCTGTGCAAGCAGAGGGAGAAGACAGGTTTATTGTCCCGTACGCAGCGCAAGAGATAAGAGCCGTCCTAGAGCTGCTGCTAGTGATACAATGCAGTGCTTCAGTGTCCGGAGGATCATACAGACCTGGGTAAGACACTTGCTTTCTATGGGGGGTGGGAGGGGGGTTAGATGACAATGGGGACAGGGAAATGATGGTGTAGTGGGTAGGAGATAATAATGGAGGGCGGATGACACTAAGGAGACATTATGGAGGGCTAGAGGAAGGAGAGAAGATACGTTGGGGAGGGGGAGAGATGTTAAAGTCTATGTATACCTCTTTTTTATATATAAGTTTATTAGTGTGTGTTATGAAACTTTGTAAATACTTTTTATTAAAAATAATTTTTACTTTATGAGATACAGCTGCTTTGTATCCTGTATAGAGAGCAGCTGTATTGTGCGCTGAGACCTGTATCCGTCAGGTCCGGTGGACTGACGGGTTCAATGTCGGTGGGTCAGGATCCACCTGTTATCGATCAAATCTAAGTTATGAACAGGGACATGCAGGACCCGCTGACAGTGAACCCGTCAGTCCCACTGGCCTGACAGATAAAGGTTTCAGTGCATGATACAGCTGCTCTGTATACAGGATACAAAGAAGCTGTATCTCATGAAGTAAAAATAATTTTTAATAAAAAGTATTCACAACGTAGCACCAAACAGACTGGTAAAACAACAAAAACATTCAAAGGTTTACATAGCCTTCAAACCTGTGGTGTGTAGTGACAGGGCTGGCCCTAGGATAGATGGCGCCCCGTGCAAACTTATCTTTCTGCATCCCACCCCCATCATAAAAAAAATGCCCCATAAAAAAAGCATAATGCACCCACAGTATAATGCCCCTTTAGATCCCCACATACAGTATAATAATAATATATTTTATCCCCTTCAAGGACACAGTATTTTGTCCTCTAATTGTGCCCACACAGTATTATGCCCTCTGTAGTGCCCCTACACAAATAATATCAACATATGTCTCAACAGGAAAATAGTTATCAGGGTTAGACCACCAACAAGTGCGGATTCAGGCCTCCCTACTGTGGGAATAGAGACTCCAAATTGACTATAGAAAACACTGAGAACAAAGGAGTCATGAACTATTAGGATAATTTTGCCAATGGCATAGAAAAACAAACTTTATTAGGACAGTACAAATTACATACAATTTAAAAATAGACTACAAAATCCAAGACCTGTACACCTCCCAAGTGGCAAAGACGAACATAGAGGAAATACCTCTTATAAATGCAGCTCCGAGAAGAAAGAGATCATTAAATCAAACAAGCAAGGGCTCAGATAAACATATTGTCAGTACAGTATGATTAAATATCAAGTGAAGGCAAAACGCCAGAAAATGAAATGCAAGTGAAATCGGGTCACATGTTCATCCAGACTCATAGTAGCATTGTAGGTAAATGATTAAATGCTGGACTCAAAAAATGACGACAAATTGCTTACATAAGCCCACATCAAGCAAGATATATCTTCCCAGCAAGTAAAGCCACAAGAGGAAAGGTAAGTAGAAAAGGTATAAGGTAAAAACCTATGGTGCTACTAACCCATATAATTCCTGTGGTTCAGTGACTTCCCGAGTACGGAGGGACCCCGACGCGCGTTTCGCGTAGATGGCTTTTTCAGAGGGGTATACTAACTTCGATCAAGTCCTTCTACCTTAAATATATTGTTTAAACCAGTCAGCTGGTACGGGTGGGCCAATGAAATCAATTCAATGCGGCCGTGCTTGTCAGACCGAAACATCGCGAGACTCGCACACCTGCCAGTCGAGTCCCCACTACGCATGCGTGGCTCCGGAAACCGCGCACGCGCAGAGAGGTAACAAACGGCAGACAGGGTCAGAGCCAGCGATGACGCGTATGACAGGCAGGGCCGGTATACAACATCAAAGGATGAAGTCAAGGTAAGTTTAAAAACCGAATTCTAATGCTACAAAGTTATATACTGCAGTAAAAAATTTAGTGCAGATATAAAGGCACATATCGATCCATGAAGGTTCTCACTAGAGATAGTCATAATAAGATCAATGTGAGAATCGATATAATAAGACGGGATCGCAAAAAATGTAAAAATGGCAAATGAACACCCACAGTGCTGTGATAAGATAATAAATACATTAATAAGAAAGAAGAAAGTTCATCAATAAAAACGAACCAATAAGATGAAAATTATATACATAAATGAGTGCACAGAATACAATCCATGTTATAATAACATATTTATAATATATTATCAGCATGCTGATGCTGAATATTAAACAATAGTGAAGAGAACAAATTAAGAGAGTCCCACTCGTTAAAGCGGAACACAATATGTGTTTATTCCACCCATATCCCAGGCTGTCAACAAAGAAACATAAAAAATAACGAATATACAACAATATTTACAGAAAATTATAAAATACAGTGAGTTATCCCACGACGTGTAGAGATGATTTCAGGCAGATCCATATAGTGAGAATCAACGTCTCACAAGCAGTAGAGCAGATGTTTCAAAAATATCGATCTTAGATCAATATGAGTATATACAGGTCAGAAAATGGCCACAGTAGAGGACTAGAAGAAGAAAATATAAAAATTAATAGACATACAGATTTAAAAACACAAACATATAAAAAATGGTAGAGGGATTACAAAAATGGCGCAAAACTAAGTGTCTCGTTCAGACCAACAGGGGCCATAGTTCCAAGCGTGATAATCCACTTGCACTCCCTCTGAGCTAGCAATTTCTTGGCATCCCCACCTCTGATACCACATATCACCCTATCTATACCCCAAGCTTTGAAAGATCTTGGGTCACATGCATGGTGGATTTTAAAATGTCTGGGGATTGTTTTCAGCAAAGTAAGATCTTCAATTTCCCTAGCGGCGACTATGTCGCGCACATGTTCCCTAATTCTAATCCGTAGTTGTCTGGATGTCAGACCGATATATACCTTTGAACAACCACATGTGGCATAGTATATAACGTTCGTCGTACTACAGGAAATGTAGTATCGGATTTTAAACTCTCTGTTGTCAATCATGGAGGAAAAATTAGATGTGCGGACCATATTTGTGCATGCCACACAGTCGCCGCATGGGTAACAGCCATGTCTTGGGTTTTTAGTAGCAAATAGGTTGCATTCTTTTGGCACATAGTGGCTTTTTACCAGCATGTCTTTCAGATTCATGCTCCTACGTGCTGTCATTAGTGGCTTTTTCGATAATTTATCAGCCAAGGTAGGTTCAGAATGTAAAATTGGCCAATGTTTTTCCAAAGCAGATCTCATTGCCTGCCACTGATTATTGTATGTGGCGATATATCGAATGCTAGTGTCATCACTTTTTTTATTAGTGGCATTCAAAATTGGTGGATGTAAAATTGAATTACGATCCGTAATCTTTGCCCTTCTATACCCCTTCTTTATGCTTCTATGACTATATCCCCTATCTCGGAACCTCTCCTCCAGGTCTCTTGATTGCCTCTCAAAATTTCCATTTGATGAGCAAATACGCCTCATTCTTAGGAACTGACCAATAGGGACGGCCCCAATCGTGGACTGGCTGTGGGCAGATGTAGCATGTAACAAGGAGTTAACGGATGTCTTTTTCCGAAATACATCGGTCTGAAGACATCCCATGCTGTCCACCTCAATGCTAATATCCAAAAACTCCACCTGATGCTTATCAAAAACATAGGTCAGTTTTATGTTCAAATCATTGGTGTTAAGACCCAGCATGAAGTGTGTGAGTTCAGTCTCCGTCCCCTGCCAAATAAACAGGACATCATCTATATATCGCATCCAGCACTGCACATGGTCGGCGGCGTGCGCGCCGTCACCGAGGAAAACCTGCCTCTCCCAAAGGCCGAGAAACAGGTTCGCATATGACGGCGCACACGCCGCACCCATGGCAGTGCCCCGCTTCTGTAAATAAAAGGTATCCTTAAAAACAAAGAAGTTGTGCGTAAGAATATATTCTAATAGTTCCACAATCAGTTCACAGGTAGGGCCGTCCCAATTGCTCATCCCCAAGAAGAGGCGTACAGCGGTGATCCCATCATCATGTCGGATGCTGGTGTACAGCGATTCAATATCAGCTGTCACCAGAAACGTATCAACGTCAAGGGTAACACCGTCTATCCTTCTCAAGACATCTGTTGTATCCCTAACGTGAGATGGTAAACATTCCACTAGGGGTTTGAGGTAGTGATCAATAAATCTACAGATAGGGTCACACAGCCCCCCAATCCCTGATACTATAGGACGTCCTGGGGGGTCTGTCATACTTTTGTGAACCTTCGGCAAAAAATAAAGCGTAGGTATCCTAGGGCATAGAACCATAAGACCAGTCAGTATATTCTTGGGAATTAGACCTTTCTCAAAGGCCAAATTAAGAACCTTCGATAGCTCAGCTGAAAACTTACCCACTGGATTAAATGCTAATTTTTGATAAGTGTCTTTATCCCTCAGGTGCCTATATGCCTCCTTTTCATATTTATCGGTTGGCCATATCACAATGTTCCCACCTTTGTCCGCCGCCTTATAAACAACATCCTCAAAACCTTGGAGTTCCTTCAATGCATTACGTTGGCATTTAGACAGATTGTCATTTCTTCTATTCGAAGAGATGCATTTGAAGTCATTTATTACCATTTTAGTAAAGATCTCAACTTGCGGACATATGGACAAAGGTGGGAACCTCGCTGATCTGGGCACAACCGATTTAGGGAACCTACCTTGGTCAGTGATAATTTGTTCCTGTAGGAGATCCTCAAGAGCCTTTAAAGCTTCCTTCTCCATTGCACTATTAAGTCCCAGATCTCCACCCGGTCTACTGTGTAGTTTCTTAAGGACTAGCTTACGTGCAAAGAGGTAAAGATCTTTCATGGCTGAAAAAAAGTTAAAGGAATTACTCGGGGAAAACGTTAATCCCCTGCTAAGTACATCACATTGTGTTGCAGATAGGGAGTGCTTAGATAGATTTATCACCTGCAATACGTTCTTGGGTTTCTTCCCCTGTTGGTAAGACGAGATCTCCTTACGTCTGGCCACCTGTCTCTCTCTATTCCTACGGGGATAACTCATTTCGTGGGAATTAAATCCTTCCTCATTACGTTTGGATCTCAGAGGGTTCTCACTGGATGTTGCAGATGAGAAGGATGTGGATCTTGATCTGGGTGTAGGTCTTAAACCAGGCTTGCGCCATTTGTACATTTTACCCTCCAAAAAGTCGTTGTTATCTCTTTGAAATTTGGAAGATTTGACTGAGAGGATTTCCTGCTCCCATTTCTTAAAGTCCCCATCCAGATCTACATTAAGTTTTTCCAATTCCAAGTTTGAGAGGTCTTTTTTCAAGGTAATTTGTAACTCCTCTATCTCCCTTTCCAAGTCTATCAAGGTTGTTTGGTTTCCTTGTGATAATAATCCCATAAAACCCCTGGAACACTCAGAGGCTAGACCTTCCCATTTGGTCTTAAAGGTTTCATCCTCAATGGGGAAAGAGGGGAAGACCTGTACTCTCAGGCCTCTAGGTATTAATCCCTTAGATAAATACTTTTCCAGGAACGCCCTGTTCCACCAAATTTTGGTTCTTTTTTTATGTAGCTCTTTGAACCTATTGATACAATCCCTCATATTTCTACCATTAGTGTTTAAAATTGGATTTGCGTCTTCATTAAAAACCTCGTTTAATTGTGAAATCCAGGACTGATCTCGAGTCCTGAAGTCCATTTTAGGCCCGGAGCCAGCAGCTGTGAAAGATACACAGAAATACAATAATATCAACATATGTCTCAACAGGAAAATAGTTATCAGGGTTAGACCACCAACAAGTGCGGATTCAGGCCTCCCTACTGTGGGAATAGAGACTCCAAATTGACTATAGAAAACACTGAGAACAAAGGAGTCATGAACTATTAGGATAATTTTGCCAATGGCATAGAAAAACAAACTTTATTAGGACAGTACAAATTACATACAATTTAAAAATAGACTACAAAATCCAAGACCTGTACACCTCCCAAGTGGCAAAGACGAACATAGAGGAAATACCTCTTATAAATGCAGCTCCGAGAAGAAAGAGATCATTAAATCAAACAAGCAAGGGCTCAGATAAACATATTGTCAGTACAGTATGATTAAATATCAAGTGAAGGCAAAACGCCAGAAAATGAAATGCAAGTGAAATCGGGTCACATGTTCATCCAGACTCATAGTAGCATTGTAGGTAAATGATTAAATGCTGGACTCAAAAAATGACGACAAATTGCTTACATAAGCCCACATCAAGCAAGATATATCTTCCCAGCAAGTAAAGCCACAAGAGGAAAGGTAAGTAGAAAAGGTATAAGGTAAAAACCTATGGTGCTACTAACCCATATAATTCCTGTGGTTCAGTGACTTCCCGAGTACGGAGGGACCCCGACGCGCGTTTCGCGTAGATGGCTTTTTCAGAGGGGTATACTAACTTCGATCAAGTCCTTCTACCTTAAATATATTGTTTAAACCAGTCAGCTGGTACGGGTGGGCCAATGAAATCAATTCAATGCGGCCGTGCTTGTCAGACCGAAACATCGCGAGACTCGCACACCTGCCAGTCGAGTCCCCACTACGCATGCGTGGCTCCGGAAACCGCGCACGCGCAGAGAGGTAACAAACGGCAGACAGGGTCAGAGCCAGCGATGACGCGTATGACAGGCAGGGCCGGTATACAACATCAAAGGATGAAGTCAAGGTAAGTTTAAAAACCGAATTCTAATGCTACAAAGTTATATACTGCAGTAAAAAATTTAGTGCAGATATAAAGGCACATATCGATCCATGAAGGTTCTCACTAGAGATAGTCATAATAAGATCAATGTGAGAATCGATATAATAAGACGGGATCGCAAAAAATGTAAAAATGGCAAATGAACACCCACAGTGCTGTGATAAGATAATAAATACATTAATAAGAAAGAAGAAAGTTCATCAATAAAAACGAACCAATAAGATGAAAATTATATACATAAATGAGTGCACAGAATACAATCCATGTTATAATAACATATTTATAATATATTATCAGCATGCTGATGCTGAATATTAAACAATAGTGAAGAGAACAAATTAAGAGAGTCCCACTCGTTAAAGCGGAACACAATATGTGTTTATTCCACCCATATCCCAGGCTGTCAACAAAGAAACATAAAAAATAACGAATATACAACAATATTTACAGAAAATTATAAAATACAGTGAGTTATCCCACGACGTGTAGAGATGATTTCAGGCAGATCCATATAGTGAGAATCAACGTCTCACAAGCAGTAGAGCAGATGTTTCAAAAATATCGATCTTAGATCAATATGAGTATATACAGGTCAGAAAATGGCCACAGTAGAGGACTAGAAGAAGAAAATATAAAAATTAATAGACATACAGATTTAAAAACACAAACATATAAAAAATGGTAGAGGGATTACAAAAATGGCGCAAAACTAAGTGTCTCGTTCAGACCAACAGGGGCCATAGTTCCAAGCGTGATAATCCACTTGCACTCCCTCTGAGCTAGCAATTTCTTGGCATCCCCACCTCTGATACCACATATCACCCTATCTATACCCCAAGCTTTGAAAGATCCTTCAAAGCTGTGAACTGTGAACTGATTGTGGAACTATTAGAATATATTCTTACGCACAACTTCTTTGTTTTTAAGGATACCTTTTATTTACAGAAGCGGGGCACTGCCATGGGTGCGGCGTGTGCGCCGTCATATGCGAACCTGTTTCTCGGCCTTTGGGAGAGGCAGGTTTTCCTCGGTGACGGCGCGCACGCCGCCGACCATGTGCAGTGCTGGATGCGATATATAGATGATGTCCTGTTTATTTGGCAGGGGACGGAGACTGAACTCACACACTTCATGCTGGGTCTTAACACCAATGATTTGAACATAAAACTGACCTATGTTTTTGATAAGCATCAGGTGGAGTTTTTGGATATTAGCATTGAGGTGGACAGCATGGGATGTCTTCAGACCGATGTATTTCGGAAAAAGACATCCGTTAACTCCTTGTTACATGCTACATCTGCCCACAGCCAGTCCACGATTGGGGCCGTCCCTATTGGTCAGTTCCTAAGAATGAGGCGTATTTGCTCATCAAATGGAAATTTTGAGAGGCAATCAAGAGACCTGGAGGAGAGGTTCCGAGATAGGGGATATAGTCATAGAAGCATAAAGAAGGGGTATAGAAGGGCAAAGATTACGGATCGTAATTCAATTTTACATCCACCAATTTTGAATGCCACTAATAAAAAAAGTGATGACACTAGCATTCGATATATCGCCACATACAATAATCAGTGGCAGGCAATGAGATCTGCTTTGGAAAAACATTGGCCAATTTTACATTCTGAACCTACCTTGGCTGATAAATTATCGAAAAAGCCACTAATGACAGCACGTAGGAGCATGAATCTGAAAGACATGCTGGTAAAAAGCCACTATGTGCCAAAAGAATGCAACCTATTTGCTACTAAAAACCCAAGACATGGCTGTTACCCATGCGGCGACTGTGTGGCATGCACAAATATGGTCCGCACATCTAATTTTTCCTCCATGATTGACAACAGAGAGTTTAAAATCCGATACTACATTTCCTGTAGTACGACGAACGTTATATACTATGCCACATGTGGTTGTTCAAAGGTATATATCGGTCTGACATCCAGACAACTACGGATTAGAATTAGGGAACATGTGCGCGACATAGTCGCCGCTAGGGAAATTGAAGATCTTACTTTGCTGAAAACAATCCCCAGACATTTTAAAATCCACCATGCATGTGACCCAAGATCTTTCAAAGCTTGGGGTATAGATAGGGTGATATGTGGTATCAGAGGTGGGGATGCCAAGAAATTGCTAGCTCAGAGGGAGTGCAAGTGGATTATCACGCTTGGAACTATGGCCCCTGTTGGTCTGAACGAGACACTTAGTTTTGCGCCATTTTTGTAATCCCTCTACCATTTTTTATATGTTTGTGTTTTTAAATCTGTATGTCTATTAATTTTTATATTTTCTTCTTCTAGTCCTCTACTGTGGCCATTTTCTGACCTGTATATACTCATATTGATCTAAGATCGATATTTTTGAAACATCTGCTCTACTGCTTGTGAGACGTTGATTCTCACTATATGGATCTGCCTGAAATCATCTCTACACGTCGTGGGATAACTCACTGTATTTTATAATTTTCTGTAAATATTGTTGTATATTCGTTATTTTTTATGTTTCTTTGTTGACAGCCTGGGATATGGGTGGAATAAACACATATTGTGTTCCGCTTTAACGAGTGGGACTCTCTTAATTTGTTCTCTTCACTATTGTTTAATATTCAGCATCAGCATGCTGATAATATATTATAAATATGTTATTATAACATGGATTGTATTCTGTGCACTCATTTATGTATATAATTTTCATCTTATTGGTTCGTTTTTATTGATGAACTTTCTTCTTTCTTATTAATGTATTTATTATCTTATCACAGCACTGTGGGTGTTCATTTGCCATTTTTACATTTTTTGCGATCCCGTCTTATTATATCGATTCTCACATTGATCTTATTATGACTATCTCTAGTGAGAACCTTCATGGATCGATATGTGCCTTTATATCTGCACTAAATTTTTTACTGCAGTATATAACTTTGTAGCATTAGAATTCGGTTTTTAAACTTACCTTGACTTCATCCTTTGATGTTGTATACCGGCCCTGCCTGTCATACGCGTCATCGCTGGCTCTGACCCTGTCTGCCGTTTGTTACCTCTCTGCGCGTGCGCGGTTTCCGGAGCCACGCATGCGTAGTGGGGACTCGACTGGCAGGTGTGCGAGTCTCGCGATGTTTCGGTCTGACAAGCACGGCCGCATTGAATTGATTTCATTGGCCCACCCGTACCAGCTGACTGGTTTAAACAATATATTTAAGGTAGAAGGACTTGATCGAAGTTAGTATACCCCTCTGAAAAAGCCATCTACGCGAAACGCGCGTCGGGGTCCCTCCGTACTCGGGAAGTCACTGAACCACAGGAATTATATGGGTTAGTAGCACCATAGGTTTTTACCTTATACCTTTTCTACTTACCTTTCCTCTTGTGGCTTTACTTGCTGGGAAGATATATCTTGCTTGATGTGGGCTTATGTAAGCAATTTGTCGTCATTTTTTGAGTCCAGCATTTAATCATTTACCTACAATGCTACTATGAGTCTGGATGAACATGTGACCCGATTTCACTTGCATTTCATTTTCTGGCGTTTTGCCTTCACTTGATATTTAATCATACTGTACTGACAATATGTTTATCTGAGCCCTTGCTTGTTTGATTTAATGATCTCTTTCTTCTCGGAGCTGCATTTATAAGAGGTATTTCCTCTATGTTCGTCTTTGCCACTTGGGAGGTGTACAGGTCTTGGATTTTGTAGTCTATTTTTAAATTGTATGTAATTTGTACTGTCCTAATAAAGTTTGTTTTTCTATGCCATTGGCAAAATTATCCTAATAGTTCATGACTCCTTTGTTCTCAGTGTTTTCTAGTGCCCCTACACAGTATAATGTCAGCTTAGTGGCCTCCACACAGCATAATGCCCCCTCGCCCTGGCTGCCACACGCAGTATATTGCCCCATGTAGTACCCCTACACAGTATAATGTCAGCTTAGTGGCCCCCACACAGTATAATGTCCCCTCCTCTGGCTGCCACACACAGCCCCCCGGTACAGGGGCGTAACTAGGAAAGACTGGGCCCCATAGCAAACTTTTGACTGGGGCCCCCCCTCTGCTGGGAATCACACAACCCCCCCCCCTTGTAGATAGTGCCTCCCTATAGATTCCACCACACAGCGCCCCCCTATAGATAGCACCATACACAGCCCCCTGCAGATAACGCCATACAGCCCCCCTGTAGATAACGCCATACAGACCCCCTCTGTAGATAACGCCATACAGACCCCCTCTGTAGATAACGCCATACAGCCCCCCCTGTAGATAACGCCATACAGCCCCCCCTGTAGATAACGCCATACAGAACCCCTCTGTAGATAACGCCATATAGCCCCCCCCCCCAAAAAAAACGGCCTATAGTTTGTCCTACAAAAGACATGCATCCCCTATCCACAGGATAGGGGATACATGTGTGATCGCTGGCAGCGATAAGGAGAACGGGGGACCGAAAGTCCCCCGAAGTTCTCCATGACTAACCTCGGACTTCCGGCGTCTGCGCAGTTCAATAAAAATGAAAGGAGCGCTAGTCACGCATGCGCACAAGCGCGACCGGCGCTCCATTCATTTCTACGGAGCTGCCGACACAGACCCCGGAAGTCTGAGGTTTGTCATGGAGAACTTAGGGGGGACTTTTGGTCCCCTGTTCTCCTCATCCCTGCCAGCGATCACACATGTATCCCCTATCCTGTGGATAGGGGATACATGTCTTATGTAGGAACAACCCCTTCAGTGGCGTCGCGCTGTAGCAGCTATAGCGGCTGCTAGCGGAGCCTGCGGCCATGGGAGGGGGCCGTGCCGGCGGGTGGCACGGGCCCCCTCATGCTGCAGGCTCTGTAGAAGTCGCTACGGCTGCTATAGCGGTAGTTACGCCACTGCGTATAGGTTTGTACGGCGTAAAACTACAGCTCCCAGCATGGCCTGAACAATGGTAAGGATATGCTGGGAGATGCGGTTTCACAAAAAAAATCCTATCACCATCATCTCGCTGCAGATCATACAGTGACTACATTACTGATTAGAGGCAGAATAAACATTTACATTAAGTGACTCACCGGTGACGTCTCAGATTGTAGTTATTTTCTTCTCCCTCCGGTTCAGACATCTATGATGGATTTCTCCCGGCCATGACCCATTTCTGCAGTTTTCCGTTCAGATGTCTTCAGCTTCTCACTTTTAAAACATTTCTGCTCCTATAAACAAAGTTAAAATTCTCAACACATCTAAATATAACTGTCACAAACACACAACATGCCCCCTGTAGATAGTGACCTACATAGAAGCCCCTATAGATAGTGCCCACATATGGACTCCAGAGCTGCAAGGCAATAGTGCTAACCACTGAGCCACCGTGCTGCCCTACATATAGCTTCCCCTATAGTTAGTGCTCCACGTATAGCCCACCTCTGTATATAGTGTCTCACATATAGCTCCCCTGTATATAGTGTCCCACATATAGCCCACCCCTGTAGACTGTGCACTACATATAGCCACCCTGTTGCTAGTGCCCCACAGGTAACCCACCCCTGTATATAGTGTCCCACATATAGACCCCCCTGTATATAGTGCCCCACAGGTAACCCACCCCTGTATATAGTGTCCCACATATAGACCCCCCTGTATATAGTGCCCCACAGGTAACCCACCCCTGTATATAGTGTCCCACATATAGACCCCCCTGTATATAGTGGCCCACATATAGACCCCCCTGTATATAGTGGCCCACATATAGACCCCCACCTGTATATAGTGGCCCACATATAGAGCCCCCTGTATATAATGGCCCACATATAGAGCCCCCTGTATATAGTGGCCCCCACCCCCACATATAGACCCCCCTGTATATAATGGCCCACATATAGAGCCCCCTGTATATAATGGCCCACACAACCACATATAGACCCCCCTGTAGCTACTACCCCACATATAGACCCCCCTGTAGCTACTACCCCACATATAGACCCCCCTGTAGCTACTGCCCCACATATAGACCCCCCTGTAGCTACTGCCCCACATATAGACCCCCCTGTAGCTACTGCCCCACATATAGACCCCCTATATATAATAGCCCACATAAAGATGACCCCCCCCACTATAGATAATGCCATTCACATTTTTATGAGGGGAAAAAAAAAAACTTGACATACTCACATTCGCCGGTTCCCACGCTGTTCACTGGCGATGCAGACATGCTCTCTTCTGAGCATGTCTGCAGGAGCTGAACGAGCGTCCTCCAATGACGCCGATTGGCGGGGCAGAATGACTTGCCCCGCCAATCAGCACCTTCCAAGCATGGAAGCGGCGCGATGATGTCATCGCGCCGCTAGCCAATCAGTGTCATTGTAAGGCACTGGATGGTCAGGCACGGAACATGCCCGGCCATTCAGTGCTAATACATGTATTTGGCTGCCGCTAGCACTGGGGCCCCCTCCGGTGCTAGCGACACCTACAGGCATGAGAGGGCCTGTGTAAGGCTCGGCGTCGCGGGCCCCACAGTAGCGGCGCTACCGCTGTAGTAGCCATAACGGCTGCTAGCGGCGCCACCGGGCCCCCTCAAGCCCCGGGCCCCGTAGCAGCCGCTACTGCTGCTACCGCGGTAGTTACGCCACTGCCCCGGTAGACAGTGTCCCCCTGTAGATTGTGCCATACAGCCTTCCTTTAGATAGTGCCATATCCCCCCACCTCCCCCTTGTAGACAGTGCCATACAGCCCCCCCCCCTCCCCCTTGTAGATCGTGCCATACAGCCCTCCACCTCCCTCAGGTAGACAGTGCCAGACAGCCCCCACCTCCCCCTTGTAGACAGTGCCATACAGCCCCCCACCTCCCCCTTGTAGACAGTGCCATACAGCCCCCAACTCCCTCATGTAGACAGTGCCATACAGCCCCCCACCTCCCTCATGTACAGTGCCATACAGCCCCCACCTCCCTTTGTAGATCGTGCCATACAGCCCCCACCTCCCCCTTATAGACAGTGCCCCCACGATGAACTGAGCTGCTCCACCATCCTTGCGTCGGCCAAGGTGATCCTGTAGCCTAGTACAGAGTTTCCCAACCTTTTCAAACTCGAGGCCGCACTGGAAACATAACATTTCCTTAGGGCACCCCTACCAAAATTTTTTGAAGAAAGACAGAAAAAGGCTAAAAACAAGCACTACACTCATAGGATATGTTCACACAGCATTTTCTGTAAGGCAAAAAAAATCTGCCTCAAAATTCCTTTAGGAATTAACAGCGTTGTTTAACCTTTTTTTTTTTTTTTTTTTAAGCTGTTGCAAAAGACGCAGGAAAAAAGCTCCAAATGAGCGGCGCAGGTATTTTCTGCCTCCTATTAATTTCAATTGGAGGTCAGAGGTGGAAACCACTTGAAGACCATCAGCCCCCCACTCTCAGTAAAATTACCATCAGCCCCCCATTCATGGTAAAATAACCATCAGCCCCCCACTCACAGTAAAATGACCAATAGCCCCCCACTCACAGTAAAATGTCACACAGCCCCCTTGTAGGTAGTGCCACACAGCCCCCTTGTAGGTAGTGCCACACAGCCCCCTTGTAGGTAGTGCCACACAGCCCCCTTGCAGGTAGTGCCACACAGCCCCCTTGTAGATAGCACCCCCCCTTCCTATAGATAGCGGCACTGTAGTTCCCTGAAGGAGCGGAATCCACCTGTGGCTGGGGATTCTGCTCCTGGGATGCTCCGCAGTGACATCAGGGGAAACTCCTGAGGCAGAATCCCCGACCACAGCATTTATGGACAGTGACGTCAAGGGCTTCTCCTGGAGTGAAATCCCCGGTCATAGTGTCGGCAATGCTGTGGACGGGGATTCCCCTTCAGGAGTTGCCTATATACGGACAGAGACATCGGCACGGGCGGCCTCATGCCTGGTGTCGCCACCCCTGCCACTTTCTGTTCTCCCAGAAATCCCCTCCTCCTTCCCCCACTGAGCCCACTGAGCCCTGGCACTTAGTCTTGGCACCTTGCCCCTGATACCTTGCCCCCTGATACCCACCAGCTGTCTCTGCCCTGCTCCTTCAAAGAGACCCTACTAGTTTTCTTTTCACCGCTGCCTTAACTCCCAACCCTTTACTTTGTGCCTGCCCCAATAGTGAGGGTGGCCCCAGACTCCTTGACTGTATGGGGCCCAGAAATTTCTGATGGCGGCCCTGGGTACACCACTTATAACCGGAGACCATTCAGAGTAGAAATCATTGACCACATCTCTCTGGATACGGTCCTAGAGCCAATTTTCAATCCAATTACAAACTATACTTTCTAAACCTATAGTCCTTAATTTATCCATTAGTCGTCTGTGAGGGACAGTGCCAAATGCCTTTGCAAAGTCCAAAAACACTATATTCACAGCGGCCCCTCTGTCTAGGCTTCTACTCAGCTCTTTATAAAAAAAAACAAATCAGGTTGGTTTGAGAATTTCTGTCTTTGGTAAAACCGTGCTGGCTGTCACTTATAATACTATTTTAAATAATAAAATTCTAAAACTAAGGCCAAAATAATAAAAAAAAATAAGTTAAAAAAAAACCAAAACAAAAAGCTGACACATAAAATACTGCACCAAAAAAAAAACAACAACACTCCACCTGCCAATCATTGCGGTGACACTAGCCCTGACCCAATTATCCTAAAATAGACATATAAAAAAAAATAAAAGTCTATTTTAGGGTAAAACTTTATTATTACTATAAAAAATAAGCTAAAACGTGCCTAAAAAAACCTAAAATTATGTGTATAAAAATGCTTGTATTCCCCATGAAATAGCTATTCTGGAACATATTTTCATAGAACTCTGCATATTCCTCATAGAAATGTATGATTAAATTGACAACTGGGTGTTACCATTCCCCTTGTCAATAATGTGGGGTGTTCTTTCACAGTCTCACGCTGTCAGCACTGATTGGGCATTGCAAGTCTGTGTAGGGACACACCTCCAACTAGTAACACCCAGCTGTCAATTTATTCATACATTTCTAGGAGGAATCACAGAGGATCGGCACAATGTAAAATTCTAAGAAAATAATGGAAAATGGAATAACCCTCATTGACATCATCTAGTGTTCTATTTTTTATCTTAGTCCTTCTCCCTGGATCTTTGATTACAAGCTTACAGAAGTGTTAAAAAAATATATAGAAACGATATAGAGAAAGATTTATAGATAGACTAAAGGCAATGCTGCAAGAACTTGAGAGATTTTATTTAAGAGCAATTAGAATAGAGATCTATTTCATGCTGTTCAAAACATTTTATGCTTCATGACAGGTACTGTAGGTTTTAATATTGGCTCTGAATGTAACAATACAGATATATTACTGCAATTATCTTTCCCATGGGATTAAAATTACTGTTATTATTATTTTTCTGCTTATTCTAAACAGGCAATATGTAAAAAATGCAACGATGAGAAGAACCCAAGAGCATCATCTGCACATTGACTTCTATGTAGTAAGAAAAGAAAAAGATAATATCCAACTAATTACTGTGTTCCTTCTCATGCTTCATTGTCTGTGTTCTTTATCAAACAACAGCCCAGCATATGCTGCATTATACCTGCAGATGTCTGCCTTCTTGCAGCGTTCATTTTTTGAAGCTAATATTAATGCTCACGCTGCGGTTGTTATTAATCTACACTTATCTCAATGGTCTCCATAGGACTTGTAGTGAGTAAGCTTTAATGATATTTGGATTATTTAAGTAATTATTAGAACCATTATGTCTGATATGTCATTATTTTAATCACCATATTCATAATTACAGCAAATTAAAAACTGATTAATCTGCGCATATGTGAGTTTATAGATCATGTGTGACAGATAAACAATATGTACTAGAAGAAATAACAAATAAAAAATACAAGATTATAAATAGTCTTGAAGGTTTGTGAATGCTACAATAGTCTGTATGTGTGCTGCAAATAATCCTGCCTTAATTTGAGAACATGCACAAAGCAAGGTATGCGAGGGTAGGTCAATAAGAACAGAAGATAGATGATAGATAGATAGATAGATAGATAGATAGATAGATAGATAGATAGATAGATAGATAGATAGATAGATAGATAGATATGTGAAGAAATGATTGCAGCACTCCAATAGATTGATGTCAAACAAAAATGTGGTTTATTGTTCCATGTTTCAAAGGATAAGCTGAGTTTCAGTCCTCTCGCAGGAACTTTCTCAAGCTAAAGTGATCTGTGCAAAGCAGGGTTTTATACCCATGTGTGATAGTTACATAATAAACAGTGATCAATGACAAAACATACAAATTCAGGCCAACATTTGGCTAATAAAACAAAACAAAAATGCAGCGAAAAACGCGACTTGCTCAAAAAACGTCTGAAAAGCAGGGGCTGTTTTCCCTTGAAAACAGCTCTGTATTTTCAGACGTTTTTGGTCACTACGTGTGCACATACCCTCAGGGTATGTTCACACGCTGAGAGGCAGTTACGTGTGAAAAGACAGACTGTTAACAGCTGCCTCGTTTCACACGTAAAAGCTCCTCCTCGTAATTTACGAGTCGTCTGTGACGCTGGTAAACCTTGAACCGTGCTTCATTGATTTCAATGAAGAACGGCTCAAATTATGTGGCAAAGAAGTGCCCTGCACTTCTTTGCCGAGGCAGTAAATTTACGCGTCGTCGTTTGACAGCTGTCAAACGACGACGCGTAAATTACAGGTCGTCTGCACAGTACGTCGGCAAACCCATTCAAATGAATGGGCAGATGTTTGCCGACGTATTGCAGCCCTATTTTCAGACGTAAAACGAGGCATAATACGCCTCGTATACGTCTGAAATTTGGCCGTGTGAACATACCCTCAGCGTCAAACCAATTGCATAATATGCATCTCTAGTTGGAACCAATTCATCTTTTGACTAGGCCAAAAACTTAGGCCCTTAGTTAAAACTTGTAACTCAACCGCATTAAGACAATATGAAGAAATATTTAGCACTATCTCGTTATGTCCTTCCTTTTGGATAACATTGATTTCTGACTGTGACCCTTGCTCAATTTGGCGAATCTTGTTCTTCCTATTTCTGTTTCTTCTCCGCCCACCTCTGCTTGTTCGCTTATTCTGGCATTGTCGTTCACTGTTGGTTCTAAAAAAACAGACTCCTTATGTTGTTTGTGTGGCTCTTTCGATCTTTTTTGTTGTTTATATGGAACATTATAGGTGACTTGGTTACTCATCCAAGTATTCTGATAGACTTTCCTAGATCATGGCAACGAGAGATGCTGCCTTTTGATTGGCCCACGGCCTTTGCTTTGCATGACATTCTGTCACGCATGCGCTTTTGACTGTTGAAGACGCCGGAACATTACAGACAATCATTAGTAAAGTTATTTTTAACATGTGTCCGTGGTTCGGCGATTGGTGAGTGGATCTAAACTCCTCCTCCTCATGAATGTGTATGTTTATCGATATTTGATTAATTAATATACTATACTGTTTTTAATCCCTTTTTCTATTATACATTGGATCCAATACATATGTAATAATGTTAAACATTGTTTCACATATTTTGTTTTGTTTTATTAGCCAAATGTTGGCCTGAATTTGTATGTTTCGTCATTGATCACTGTTGATTATGTAACTATCACACATGGGTATAAAACCCTGCTTTGCACAGATCACTTTAGTTTGAGAAAGGTCCTGCGAGAGGACTGAAATGTAAATGGTTTTTTGGACATGGAACAATAAACCACATTTCTATTTAAAACCAATTTTTGGATCAAGCTCAGGTTCGTATAAAACCCGCTACTATACTATGAAATGCTGCTTTTTTCTACCTAATGGATAGATAGATAGATAGATAGATAGATAGATAGATAGATAGATAGATAGATAGATAGATGATAGATAGATAGATAGATAGATAGATAGATAGATAGATAGATAGATAGATAGATAGATAGATAGATAGATAGATAGATAGATAGATAGCTAGATAGATAGATAGATAGATAGATAGATAGATAGATAGATAGATAGATAGATAGATAGATAGATAGATAGATGATAGATAGATAGATAGATAGATAGATAGATAGATAGATAGATAGATAGATAGATAGATAGATAGATAGATAGATAGATAGCTAGCTAGCTAGATAGATAGATAGATAGATAGATAGATAGATAGATAGATAGATAGAATATGGAATCTGACAGAAAATATGCCTCTATACGAAATTGAATAGGAAGTTCACATTTCCAGATTGAAAACAGTTTGCATATAGGGAAAATTTTCTGCCCGTAGCAAATCTCCAATCCCTCCTATCTTTTGTTTGGTTCCCCCTCTGCTATCGTCATCCAGAGAATTAACCACCAGAGTAGCAAGAGGCCGATTCTGGGGCCAGCTAAGTACCTCAACCCTAACGGAAATGATGGTAAAGGGGGGTGATAAAGGTGAAATGCTGCCATCCGATTGTTTTTTTCTCTGGGTATTGGAGATATCAAATCATTACACATATTATATAATTTTTTTTTATTAAAGCCACCATTCACTATCTCATTGCACTTGCCACTTCTCCCTAATTCCCTCACCCCTGTAGGTACACTCCTAAGGTTAGTATAACCCTCACACGAGAGTGAGAGATTGAGAGAGTGAGAGAGTGAAAGTGAGAGAGAGAGAGAGAGAGAGACTGCCTGCTTGACTCAGTGACGATGCTGCAGTAATAACAGGACATGTTTAGTTGAAAGACACAGGCCAGAGGTATATCTTGTAAGCGCCTATTTGGATAAAATATCCATCCATCGCAAAGAAACACAAAGATGCAGCAGCGCTTTCTGGGTGTTAAGCTATCTGCAAACATTATCCTGGGGTTATCCAGGATTTAAAAATATATGTCCTTAACTTAGGATAGGCCATCAATATCAGATTGGTGGGGGTCCGACTCTCGGCACCCCTGACAATTAGCTGTTTGAAGTGGCCATGGTGCTTGTACAAGTTTGTTTGGGACAATGCCGCAATACCTTGCACAACTGCTATGAAGGTAACCGTGTGTGCAACTACAAGCAAAGATGAAATTGATGTAAACAATGAAGCAGCCCTTTCAAATAGCTGATCGGCGGGGGTGCAGAGAGTCGGTACACCACCAATCTAATTTTGATGGCCTATCCTAAGGATAGGCCATCAATTTTAAAATCCCATTAACCCCTTAAGGACACGGCCATTTTTGGCCTAGGGGACAGAACAATTTTTTTAGATTTCCCTCTTTGCATCCCGACGCTCATAACTCTTTTATTTTTTCTACAACGTAGTTGTATGAGGGACGAGTTGTACTTTATGTCGGTACCATTTTTTGGTACAAATACATTATTGTTTAATTTATATACATTTTTATTTTGGCAAAAATGCAGAAAAAAAGCAGTTCCGCAGCAGTTTTAATATTACATTTTTTACACCATACACTGATCATCATAAATAATGTTATACATTTGTTGTACAGGTTGTTACGGTCGGGGTGATACCAAATATGTCTATATTATTTCATGTTTTGGGACTTATATTTTAAAAAGTTTATTTATTATAAAAAAAATTGTGTTTCTGTGTATTTTTTTTTACTTTTTATTTATTTATTTATCGTTTATTTTTTTTTACATTCATTTAACTTTTTTTTTTTTAATCCCATAAAGGGATTTATCATTTTGATTTTGATTTTGTAACTGTAATGTACTGGCATAGATCTATATGCCAGTACATTAGCCTGTTACTGATTGTAGATAGGCAGTTGTTAATATGCACTAACAACAGGAAATATGTTCAGACAGCCCTGGGGTCCTTCAATGGACGCTGGGCTGCCTGGCCATACAAGTTATGGGCTTTGATCGCGTCACAGTTATCTTCTGTGACGCGATGAAAGTGCAGTCCCCTCTCCTTGAACGCCGCGATCAGCTTTGATCACAGCATTCAAGGGGTTAACGGAGGAGAGAAGATGTTTCTCTCCTCTCCGCTGTCAGAGCGGGGCCGTGGCTGTGTATTACAGCCGTTGCCCCGCTCTTGATCGCGCGCACAGACGGCTGTCACGAAGGACGAGAATGCTCGTCCTAATGCGCCAAGTACTCGCCGCTCAGGACGAGCATTCTCGTCCTGTGTCGGCAACCAGTTAAATATATTGGTAAACTTAAATTGCATTACTGCTATATTTACTATACTTATAAATGTGAGCTTTTAGTGCACATTTTGATCAAATCTTTAGGTCTCTGTATCTTTCTCTTGGCAAAGACAAGAAAAGGGGTTACAGTACTTCAAGGTTTACATTACTTTGGGCATGAAGTATCAGTACCCTGTGCTACATATATATACATATATATATATATATATATATATATATATATATATATATATATATATATATATAAGGAAATAAGTATTTGATCCCTTGCTGATTTTGTAAGTTTGCCCACTGTCAAAGACATGAACAGTCTAGAATTTTTAGGCTAGGTTCATTTTACCAGTGAGAGATAGATTATATTTAAAAAAAAAACAGAAAATCACATTGTCAAAATGATATATATTTATTTGCATTTTGCACAGAGAAATAAGTATTTGATCCCTTTGGCAAACAAGACTTAATACTTGGTGGCAAAACCCTTGTTGGCAAGCACAGCAGTCAGACGTTTTTTGTAGTTGATGATGAGGTTTGCACACATGTTAGATGGAATTTTGGCCCACTACTCTTTGCAGATCATCTGTAAATCATTAAGATTTCGAGGCTGTCGCTTGGTAACTCGGATCTTCAGCTCCCTCCATAAGTTTTCGATGGGATTAAGGTCTGGAGACTGTCTAGGCCACTCCATGACCTTAATGTGCTTCTTTTTGAGCCACTCCTTTGTTCCCTTGGCTGTATGTTTCGGGTTATTGTCGTGCTGCAAGACCCAGCCACGAGCCATTTTTAATGTCCTGGTGGAGGGAAGGAGGTTGTCACTCAGGATTTGACGGTACATGGCTCCATCCATTCTCCCATTGATGCGGTGAAGTAGTCCTGTGCCCTTAGCAGAGAAACACCCCCAAAACATAATGTTTCCACCTCCATGCTTGACAGTGGGGACAGTGTTCTTTGGGTCATAGGCAGCATTTCTCTTCCTCCAAACACGGCGAGTTGAGTTAATGCCAAAGAGCTAAATTTTAGTCTCATCTGACCACAGCACCTTCTCCCAATCACTCTCAGAATCATCCAGATGTTCATTTGCCAGCTTCAGACGGGCCTGTACATCTGCCTTCTTGAGCAGGGGGACCTTGCGGGCACTGCAGGATTTTAATCCATTACGGCGTAATGTGTTACCAATGGTTTTCTTGGTGGTTGTGGTCCCAGCTGCCTTGAGATCATTAACAAGTTCCCCCCGTGTAGTTTTCGGCTGAGCTCTCACCTTCCTCAGGATCAAGGATACCCCACGAGGTGAGATTTTGCATGGAGCCCCAGATCGATGTCGATTGACAGTCATTTTGTATGTCTTCCATTTTCTTACTATTGCACCAATAGTTGTCTCCTTCTCACCCAGCGTCTTACTTATGGTTTTGTAGCTCATTCCAGCCTTGTGCAGGTCTATGATCTTGTCCCTGACATCCTTAGAAAGCTCTTTGGTCTTGCCCATGTTGTAGAGGTTAGAGTCAGACTGATTAATTGAGCCTGTGGACAGGAGTCTTTTATACAGGTGACCATGTAAGACAGCTGTCTTTAATGCAGGTTTGCAAGTTGATTTGGAGCGTGTAACTGGTCTGGAGGAGGCTGAACTCTTAACGGTTGGTAGGGGATCAAATACTTATTTCTCTGTGCACAATGCAAATAAATATATATAATTTTGACAATGTGATTTTCTGTTTTTTTTTTAAATATAATCTATCTCTCACTGGTAAAATTAACCGAGCCTAAAAATTCTAGACTGTTCATGTCTTTGACAGTGGGCAAACTTACAAAATCAGCAAGGGATCAAATACTTATTTCCTTCACTGTATTTAACACAGGGTATATCACATATCACTACTGAATGGGGTGCAAGCTCTATCTGCCCTGGCCACCAGGACTTGTTGCACCCCATTCAGTAGTGATATGTGATGTACCCTGTGTTTCCCACACACACACATATATATATATATATATATATATATATATATATATATATATATATATATACATACAAATATATGTTCACCCTTACCTCTGCTTGAATTCACTCCAATTTCTCAAGAAAGTGTTTTATACAAAATTGCCACATGCTCGCAAAACCATTGACAGGCTACAGAACACATCACAACCACTGGGTGGCCACACATAGCATAAACATCTCATGACAGAGTATCGCAAAATCATGTTTTCTTTCAAAGCTGATCATCTCACGCCACACATCCATCTCAGGATATGTTGAGATAAAAGGAAAAACACATCTTTATATACACGAGACCAGCCCTATTGATAAGTACAGTTCTATCAATCTAATTTCAGCACACTTGTTATTCTTTAAAGGAAGGTAAATTTAACCTAATAACATCTTTCTTAGATATGCATGCGGTGGCCATTTTAGAGACCATCCAGATTTCCCAGAAACTGCTAAAACTAAAAAACAATAGCATTTCAATTTGACAGAAGATGACTGAACAATTCACATTTACAGTCTTGTTTTCATTTTACATGAAGTGGAGATCCAGTTTACTGCCTTTTCTAAGGAACCCACAGAAAATACTGCTTAGAGCATAGTAATTTCTTTAGAACAGCTGCTGTGACTGGCCATCCCTAAATACTAAAACTGATTCTGTGGCCAGATAGCAGATGCCATTTTTGTAGCCAAAAACAAAGCTTCAATTTATTATCTATTTAGCATCATTTGTGGTAATATGTATGATATTTTACAGCAAATGGGGCCCTCAGCAACAAGCAAAGTAGGGCCCTTACGCTCACCATTATACAGATCAGTGCTGGGCAGAAGTTAAAGAGGACTGTAGCCGCATATTTATCTGTATTGTCGGGCAGAGAGCTAAGTCTATCTGATTTACCCAATTACTGGAGTGGAGATAGTTTTTGTGCTCCATTTTCAGGTTGCTCCCGGGGTTCATATTTTTGGGTGCCCCATAAAAAACAGGAGCTCTAGGCAATTGCTGAGTTTACCATCCCATAAAACTAGTCCTGAATGCGTGAAATTGAGGCTTGTTTCAATATGTTCCATCTTTAACCCCTTAGTGACCAGCCCATTTTAGGCCCTAATGACCAAGCTATTTTATTCGTTTTTCTATAGTCGCATTCAAAGAGCTATAACGTTCTTATTTTTTCGTCTACATAGCTGTATGAGGACTTGTTTTTTGCGGGATTAGTTGTGCTTTTTAATGGCACCATTTTTGGGTACATATAATTTTTATATAAACTTTTATTAACCTTTTAGGGGGGGATTATAAAAAAAAACTGAAATTCCGCCATTGTTCTATGCGTTTTTAAATTGACGCCGTTCACTATGCGACGTAAATAACATGTTACCTTTATTCTATGGGTCGGTACGATTACGGCGATACCACATATGTAGAGGTTTTTTTATGTTTTACGACTTTTGCACAATAAAAACTCTTTTGAACTAAAATTATTTGCTTTTGCATCGTCGCTTTCCAAGAGCCGTAATTTTTTTATTTTTCCATCAATGTAGTGATTTTTTGGGCTTGTTTTCTGCGGAACAAGACGTAGTTTTGAATGGTACTGTTTTGGGGTGCATGGGACTTATTGATTCATTTTTATTATGACTTTTTTGGGGGGCAATGGAAAAAAATTGCAATTTCGCCATGTTTTTTGCGTTTTTTTTTTACGGTGTTCATTTTGCGGTTTAAATCACATATTAACTTTATTAATGGAGTCATTACGGTCGCGGCGATACCACATATGTGTACTTTTTTTTTTTTTTTTACACTTTTACTAAATAAAACCACTTTTTATGGAAAAAAATGGTTTTATTTATTTTTTTACTGTACTTTTTATTAATAATCTTTATTTCACTTTGATGACTTATTTTATTAGTCCCACTAGGGGACTTTACTGTGCGATGTTCCGATCGCTGCTATAATGCTCTGGTATACTTCGTATACCAGAGCATTATTGTCTGTCAGTGTAAATCTGACAGGCAATCTGTTAGGACGTGCCTCCGGCACGTCCCAACAGGAATATGTCCAGGGCAGACCTGGGGGCTTTTATCAAGCCCCCGGCTGCCATGACACCCCATCGGAGACCCGCAATTTCATTCGCGGGCCGCCGATGGGTGACAGAGGGAGCGCACTCCCTCTGTAAACAAAGTTAAATGCCGCGGTCGCTATTGACGGCGGCATTTAACGGGTTAAACGGCCGCGATCGAAGTAAACTTCGATCGCGGGCGTTGGAGCAGGAGCTCAGCTGTCATCAGACAGCAGAGCCCCGGCTCCTGCCTGCACGGGAGACCCGTGCAGCACTTAGACTAGGCTGACGTGAAAAGGCGTCAGCCTAACCTAAAGCCCATTAGTGACCGACGTAAAAAGGCGTATTAGTGGTCACTAAGGGGTATTACTAGTATACCAAGCAATTGCATTGATTAATACTTTATTTTTTATATATTTAGTTATAGCTTTATATTATATGCAGTAAATTTTTTGTTTCAGCTTTTCATAATATGCGTGCATATATTTCTCTAAGCCTATAATGCAATTTGCGTAGAAATGTTTTAAACAATTTTAATGAAACATTTTCAATTATATCGCTTTCCTTGCCTGGGGAATGTAGTTCTAGTCCATTGCAGAATTATATTCTAAAACTTTTACATTAATGTTTGTTTTAAAGGACAGCTCGAATGAGCTGTAATTCAGTCTGCTAAAATTTGATCTAACTACATATTTAGAGGTGTATAATGTGGTAAGGAGGAAGAGGGAAAAACTGTGTAATAATGTTAAAATATAACTTTTATTGTATAAAATGTATCCACTATTGTG